>NC_056730.1:417044438-417279438 GCF_019279795.1 Protopterus annectens | reverse complement strand
TACTCAATAATGGGTCTTATAAGGGAAGAATACAGGGATGCTATGATCTCCTTGTAATGAATAAATGCAGTCCAAGAGCACCAAGCAGAATCAAACACCATGAAGTAATAGCAAAAAAGTTTTAATACAAACAGAATAAGCTCTTTCGCCTGGTTACAGCCAAAGACTTCTTCAGATTCGATGATGTTCTGATTTATTGATGGGGGGACAAAGGGGTGAAGTTTTCACTAAACCTGTCTGCCAGCAGGTTGGCTATATCTACGGCATTTGTGTATGTGATGTCCTTGACCACCAATTCTGAGCAAATCTGGGTGCTTCCTTCAAGATTACAGACATATGTGAAGAAGGCCTTATGATTGTCTTTAGAAGATGTGGCCAGTTTGGACTTAACTTTGGAGGATTTCACTAGAGCTCTTATTTGCTTGTTCAGGCTAAGGAGAGATTGCTTCCAGTTAGGCAACTTCTCCTTCTTGGTCCTGGACAGCATTCTTTTTCCTTTTATTATAGTTTATTTATTGCAGATGCCCACCAGACAGGCTTACTCTTCCTTGAGGAAGACGATTTTGTCCTGATGGGTATTCCTGATTCCATGCAGCTATATAAATGCTCATATAGTACTTTGGTGTAGGATTGGACATATGTGCCAGTTCCTATGGCGGGGAAGGGGGCTTGAAGCTGTTTATATCTTCCCTCAGAGAGTTGTAATCAGCTTTGGAGAAGTTTTTATGATTGACCCTTGCTGGGGGTGGTTGCGGGAGATGATGAATTCCAAAGTGACCACTTTGTGGTCGGATCTTACCAGGAAGGATGACACTGTAGAGCTGCTGCAGTGGTTACTCATGTTGATTAACACCAAGTCAAAGATATTATCGCCAGTTGTGGGGGTATTAACTAGCTGGTCCAAGGCATTTGCATTGATGAAGTCAAGAAATCTCTGGGCATTTGTGTTTTGGCATGGGTATTTCTTCCAATCTGTGGTTCAGCCTTTGAAATTCATCTAGTTCACAGAGTGTTACATACATTTTTAAAACAAAAAACAGGACTCATTTCATATTTCTCTACTATCCTACGCAATTCAATAGAATATTTAAGTACTGTACTATAATACACACATGTATGCATACAACAGTTAAAATGGGGAAGAAAAAGCGAAATAAGAAATGCTTACAGAAAATATAAGACACACATGTTTATATGTGGAATAAAAAGTAAAATGGTCACACAGACAAACCAGTTATTAAAAACTACAAGAAAATCTTAGCCAAGCTAGAGATTTCACTGTATGATACCTTAAACCTCCTGTAATAGAGGCCCATGGTATACGTGCAACTGACCCTTAAGGACATCAAGTGTTTCAGCTATACAGCTTTTGAATATCCATGACTTTTTGCTTTCTCTTTTTTTAAGTCTTTGTGGATACATTCAAGCCAATAGTGTAGTTTGGCTTTATTGTAAACTCAAAAAAGTACATAATTCCAACACACAGAAAGACAAAAGTCCTTGCCATTTCAATTCATCACAAGTATGTATAAGCATTAATCTTCCCAGGTACATACTCACTTTCCTAATCACTAACCCCCAATTGTAAGCATAATAACGTCCCATATACAAGTTTACTTCAATAAAGATATTTTTTCTGCAGTGTTTTATTGTGTTGTTACCTTGCATTAAAACAGTACTGTGTGTATTTCATAGGTTCATAGGTTCATAGATTAGTACTAAGCTAACTGCCCTTGCGAGCCATTTTAAGCCTAGCCATTTATCCCTTGTAAGACTCAAACCCTGCACCTTGTGCTTGCAAGGCAAACACCTTAAGCATTAGGCCACCCTCCCAACCCTTTATTGTGCTTTTTTTCTCTTTTCTCTCGCCTCACCATTTTTTTCCTCTTTTTTTCTTATTTTGCTTATGCGTTTCTGTCTCCTTTGTTGTTTGCTTCACTCCCATTTTTTGGGGTTTTTTTTATACAGGTTCAAATCCTTCAGGAACCGAACAGCTCACAGACTAGGGACAGATCACTCTCTGCCTGTCCAGGGACATCCTCTCAGGGTCAGAGTGGAGGCGCTGGGCTTGTAGACACTCCAGCATGTGGCAGCCTGGCAAATATCACAGAAAAGGGGCTTCAGAATTTGTTTAAAGGATGTACTGGTAGAGGTAGTGGACAGGAGAACTCAGCCAGTCAAAGCCTCTCTTCAGCATCTAGAAGACATGGTTACCCAGTTAGTGCTGACCACCATGCCAATACAGGCCTCTTCCCCCTCAGCATCAGGGTCCTTCACTGCAATACCATCTGGCAGTGGACATATGTGAGGCCCTTTGGACTGGATACATAGTTGTATAGTTAGCACTTCCTCAGCGCTTCTTCCCTTCACTTTTCTCCTTTACCCTTTTAAACTTCACACACACGCTATCCTATTATAAAAAAAATTGAAAAAATAATGAGGTCTGTTCCTCCCATCAGGGTATTCACAAAAGGATACCCCTATATGAAAAATGTATAACGCCTTTCCTTTTAAGAAAAAAACCTCTCAGCTGTTCTGCAGTCCACAGCTTTTCTACAATGCTTTCAGTGTGACTTCACTCAGCCTTGCTTACCCATTATATGCCACAGCATATGCCATTCTGATTCTGAGAAATAATTCACACTTATGAAAAGATTTGTACAATTTACACTTTTACGAAAAGTGGACGTGATTACAGAAATTGCTTCACTTTTCCGTATTCACTGCACCTGCGTTTCACTGACCTTATTTACATATCAGTGCAGTGCCTCTTTCCGCATATGACTGCTACATACTTGCAAAGACTCAGACTATGAGAACTGGCCAGTGCGTCTGTTTTCAAGCTGTATTTTGTCTTGGAATATGATATATGAGTTTAGTATGGGGTTATGGGATTTTAAATTGCATACTATAAGAAGTGTTTGTGATTCAAAATCAGTCTGATGACGTTTTTAGTGTTTATTTTGTAAAGAGATGAAAGCACAACTAATTTATTAAAGTTTGTGAGTATTTTCACTCATCTTGGATCCATATTTTCTTCAGGTTTCTAGGAAATTATTTTCCGCTTGGATAAAAAATAGTGAAATCTAAATAGTAACATGATTTTGTTAGTTATGCAGAGGTATCCTGATTTAAAAGCAGTAATTCAAATAGCTGTTAGTTTGTTTAAACATCATGCACAAGATTAAAATAAATATTCTGGTGAAGGAAGCAGTATAAATGAAATATGCTAGCTAAGGAAGACTTACTTATATATAAGTTAACACATGTTTTTCATAAAATACTGTATAACATATCTAAAAACATTGAAACAGAGAAACTTTATAATAGATATCTGGCGGATTAGAACTATTTGGGATCCTTTGAGCTCTTCAGTCCCACGTGGTAACAAGGTTGTCTTTCTATTCAGACTGCATTTAACTTGCTTCTCTTTTCAAAGGCACATTTATAATTATCTTACTTGTAATTTTTTTTATATATTTTTCACTTGCAGATGCAATCATCAAAGACATTTTCAAATGTTCAGTTAGTTTCTGACTACAACTTTCTTTGTCCCATATGCAGATCATGCTTGACATTTGTATTAACATTTCTTCATAATTACAGCCCTGTGCCTATTTTTTTTAAACCAGTCACTGTAATATCATTTTGTCTCACCTGGATTCTCATACTTAGATTATTTAACAGATTTCAGGCTGTAGCACTTAGGAGAATAGCTTTTTTCTGTCTTTAATCTCTTTCCCACTGATATATATATATATATATATATATATATATATATATATATATAGTTACACTTTGGAATCTCGAAATACTGAAATGTCGAATTTCAGTATCTCAAGACCAAAGTGTCGAAACTGCAGGATCCCGAAGCCGGAAATGTCGAACCCGTGGTTGTGATGGCGCGTTAGGTAAGTGTTATTTTTTAAAAGGTTTGGGGTAGGGTTTTTGTGTATGTGAGTGTGTTTGGAGTGTGTAGTGGTGTTTTTTCTGTGTTTTAGTAGTTAGTGTGACCTCGGAGTTAATATATATAAGTAGCAGGGGTGTGGGGGGGGTGCAGGGGGGCTTGGCCCCCTGCTTCTAGCTAGGGTAGGTGTTTGTGTGTTTTGTTTTAGTTTCTTGTGGTATCAGGAGGTACGTGTGTTTGTGTGATGTAGTGTTTCGTGGTTTTGACTTTCGTGGTTGTGGTGTTTCGGGTTTGTAAGGTTTCCGCTTTAAATATATATATATATATATATATATATATATATATATATATATATATACACACACACACACACACACACACACACACACACACACACACACACACACACACACACACACACACACACACACACTCAAACAAACAAATTTTTTAGTGATGCAAACTTAATTCTAAACTTAGATTGTCACTTAATTTACACTGGACCTAAACTTTTTGCCGAAATCTAGCGGTTCAGGCAGAGGTAAAACATTTAACTCAAACATTAGTGAAACAGAATCTATAGAAGATTGTATAGTACATGGGGAAAATATCATCACAAAAGAGAAAATCAGTAGTGCAAACAAATATGCTAATATAGAAAATGAAAACTCGACTGTGATTCTTAAAATGTATCATATATTACCTATGATGCATTTGGAAAATGAACAAAAAGTAAATCCCAGAGCAGTAGAACTTAAACCAAAAAGTAGCATCTAAAGGCAGTCAGATTAGCCATATATCCAAGAGAGGGATGGCAGTTAACATAGAGTATTAAGGCTATGAGCTGTCAATGGGCTAGTTCTTGAAGACCAGGGTTCAACTTCTTCAGCCTGCCTGTTCCCAGTACAAGTTCTCATGGACAGCAACATGTGGTTAGTCACTTGCCAAAAGTCCCCCAAATGAAACGATTGGATCTACTAAAGGTACCAAAGGACCCTGGTCATGTGAGTGACCATCCAAAAATGACCCATCTGTTCCTGTAAAAATTACACGAAAAGAATGACAGCATTAGAAGTGACCATGACTGTGTGTGGCGCAACGCTGACAAGCAATCAGGGGTAGAGCAGCCTAAATGGTGACTCCACCACTAATGATAATTTTGCAAAGTAACTTGATTTTTATCCCATTTGGAGCTATAACATCTGTAAACCCAGGAGAGGGTGAACTTTTGATCATTGGTGAATCTAGGTTTAGAGGGATCAGAAACATGATAGTTAGAATTAATATATTTGGGGTAACATTAAACTATATGAAATGATGTCATTGGAGGGATGTCAAATAAGTTATTAGCACATTATGTATGGTCTTTCTCTTCCATGTATTGTTTAGTTATTATAATATGTGGCTCTATTGACTTAAGAAAAACTTGTGTGGAAGAATATACTGGGGGGTCCAAAGACATTTTTAAATTCGGTGGATGCTACAATTTTACTGTCATTTTTTTATGGCATTTTCTTATCACCAGATTTGGTCTTTGATAAGTTTCAGCTTGCCAGACTCATGAACGATGCATTAAGAAGGTTAGCTTTATCCTTTTGGATAAATGTGTCTTCTTAGTCTCATTATTTCTGTTCTGATAAAATTAATTTGTGTCACCAGAGAAAATAAATTGCTGGCTAACTTATTAATGGAGTAAGTGAGTACTTCTTTTATTCACAATTAGAACAGTGCAGACTTTGACAGGTGAGCTTTGAGAGAGTTACTTTGCAATGCAAGGAATTTGAACAACAAAACAGTAGAACTGGAGTGTCCAGCTGCTGAATGGGACTATGATGTTTTAACAGTTGCATAGACCACATATAGTTCAGTATATTTACCCCTGCTCTTCCCTGATTATAATGGATATCACAAGTCAAGAGAAAACACATTAGGATGTGGTGTATCTGTCTATATAAGAGATATGGTACAAAAACAAAAAAATCCATATCCAGTAAACTGAAACTCAAAAACCAAAAAAACTGGAACCAGGCAGAACACAGAGTAGAATTCAACAAGATGTTAGCGTAATAAATCTTTAATTAAAGCTTTTGTAAAACAAGAAGTTGATTAAAGATTTAATATGCTAACATCTTGTTGAATTCCACTCCGTGTTCTGCCTGGTTCAAGTTTTTTTGGTTTAAGAGAATGGTACATTCAAAGACAATTTACTAGCCAGAATTGTGAGTTTATTCAGACATTGCAGTTTAGTTAGCACTGTATTTGAAATATTGTGGCATTTTATAGGTCCCCCAAACTAATTCATTTAGGGATCATAAACTTTGTTGATGAGTTGGTAAAACATTTTGAAAGAATCTGGGCCATAGCTCTGAAATTCACAAGTTAAAACTGTGTTCTCATAGATTCTTTACTCAAGTAATGGTTACAAACATACAGTCTCCTAGTCAAGATTAAAATATACTTGATGCTGATTGGATCAGTCCAGAGTACACAGTGACCATTCAGTAGAGCAAGAATGAGAGACCTCTGACTAGCTCTGTATTAGTCTGGATATTACTGTATTGGTTAAGGGCTTCAAAGTCTAATGAATGTATGCACTGGAAAGAGATTTTTACCGAACCCAGTACCATGAAATAAGAGGGGAAATAAAATCATGGGAGTGGCAGCCTCCTACTTCTAAGATTACTATTAAAGATGGCCAGAGAGATGATTGTATAAGAAAATGGAAAATCAATTTATTCCTTTGGGTATTATAGGGGAATTTGCTAGGAAATAGCCATCATTTTGGACTGATTTATGGAAAAGACTAGTAAAGAAGAAAAAACATATATTGGCAATATTTAAAAAAATCCATGGATATGCACAAATGTTTTATTTTTTTTTATTTTTTTTATTTATTTATTTATCATTTGTTGACCGGGAAAGTCCGACTAGGTTCCACAGAGCCTAATTTCAGCGGAGGCCCGGGGAGAAATGCTCCAGATGCATGTCTTTGGAATGTGGGAGGAAACCGGAGTACCCGGAGGAAACCCAAGCGAACACAGGGAGAACATGCAAACTCCACACAGAAGGCACCCCAGCCGAGAATCGAACCGGAGAACCTCTTGCTGTGAGGTGACAATGTTAACCACTGCACCACTGTGCCGCACAATTATACATAAAATAACATTCAAGAAAAAAACAATTAAATTGAATTATGAAAAGAAACTGGATTATTATATTAAAGACAACAAAAGACAACAAAAAAGGCATTTTTACAAACATTTTAGATTACTTCAATCTAATCTTATAAACAACATAACAATGTCTGTAGAACATAAATTATTCAGGGTCCATGGTAAGTTAGCAAAGATATTTAGCAATGCTTTCTTTATATATCAGCAGGGGCTGATACTCCTCCATATGCATTAGACATGTGAGGGAATGTCCTAGCCAATAATCACAGAGGACATGGTGACAGAAGCAGTGAATTTGATCTGATTAGATACAGCTGCAGGATCTAATAGTCTGAATAGCCTTTTATTGACCAAGATTTACAACAC
The DNA here is from genome assembly GCF_019279795.1 of Protopterus annectens. Classification (NCBI taxonomy): domain Eukaryota; kingdom Metazoa; phylum Chordata; order Ceratodontiformes; family Protopteridae; genus Protopterus; species Protopterus annectens. The sequence continues at coordinate 417,271,992 of NC_056730.1, read as the reverse complement.
CATTATTCCATGCTTTACCATATAATTTCAGTGCCATCTGGATGCAGGCTATTGTCCATATCAATGGCAATATGCTATATTATTTTTTTGCAGCTATCCTGAAAAGTGTTAATAAAAATAAAGCAGAAAAATATAGACCCATTGCTTTGATAGTATTAGAGGTAAATGCTTTGAGAAGATTTTTTTAAAAGTGCTACCACCATCATTTAAGCACATGGCTGATCTGCCTCAACATGGATTTGTGAGCAGAGACTCTTGGCTTTCATACATTTATATTTACAACAACTTGATTGATATAACTGATGAAAGCTTAGCTGCTGAAGTTATTTATTTAGATCTGGCAAAGGCCTTCAATACAGTGCCATACTGGGATATATTCCTAGCTGTATTAGCTTTAAAGCCCAACTCTAATATTGCATAATGGATGACAAAATTATTGAACAGAAAAAGTACTTTAATAGTATCTGATAAGTATTTTTCTTTTAAGATTATTTACAAGGTGCTCCACAAGGCACTGAACTAGAGACATTTCTTTTCAATATATTTATGGCTACCCTTGTCAATTAATAACAAGGCCTGGACTACTAAGTTTACAGGTGATAACAATAAAAGTGCTTGCAAAGAAGGCTGCAGGAAAACTTGTATTCGGTATATACATGGTGCCAGCATAGTAGAGTTACTTTTTAATACTAATAAATAAGTATTGGTCCACTTTGGGACATCAGATAAGGAGCATCCATCCATCCATCTATCTATCTATCCATCCATAACCACTTTTTCCCAGGTTTGCACATGGGGTCAGGGTGTCATATCATCAGTGACCATCATCCAGAGCCAATAGTCACATCACTGGGTAACCCTGTGGCAGTTGCTCTTCTGTACCATGCACACACTCATAGCTACAGACAATGTAGTGTGTCTAAACCACCTGCAGCACATCTTTGTAAAGTGTTAGGAAACAGGAGTCCCAGAGAAAACCCAAATGAAGAGAGGGAAGGCATGAAGACATGCAGAATCCAAACAAAGGATATCCAAACTGAGAATTGAACTAGAGCCTCTTGCTGTGAGGCAGCATCACTGCCTGCAGCACCACTGTAAGTCAACCCTTACCAATTCCGACTCCAGCCTGGTGGCATAGGGGAATAAAACCTTTGCTATGGCCCTAGTGGTGTGAGTTCAGTTAATGGCTCAGACATCAGATGGACCAAGCAGGGAGAACAGGCATGCCTATCTGAGAAGGGATCATACTCATGTGGGCAGATCATTCATTGAGCCATGGAGGAGTCCAAGGCTTGAAGCAATTTCTGGGATGAGAATATGGGCATACAAGATGACCAAGGAGGCATTATTGCCTTCTGGTCTGGGTGACCATGTCATTAGAAGCAATACTTCATTGCCTGCCTGGTCTAGAAATGTAATTTAAGCACACTGGTGGGATAGGGCATTATCAAACTCCTGGTGTTAGCAGCATAACTAACACTACAGCCACCCTCAACACTCCACCTGCAGCTGCCAGTTTCGATTTCCCCTTCCTACCCTGGTAGACAGTCCCACACTGGAGACAGTACTGGGGTAATACTGCTGCCCAGTTCCCCTCCCCCCACACAGGCATCCTCTGCTGGGGAGTAATACCAGGAGAAGAGGTGCAGAGTAATTGGAGAAGTGGCTGGCATCTGATGATTAAGGTGCAACACTGCTGTCCCCCAGAAACATTTACATGTTTTAAGGACTTAGGTGTCATTACTGATAGTGCCCTGAAGACCACGTAAATGCTGTAGCTCAGAAGTGCTATTCTTTCAACAGGGATATTTTTAGAACTTTAAGATCAGGACATCCTAAAGTATTGCTGATTTTATATGTCCTTTATACACAGAATATTCTAGACTGTTTTGCTTTTTATTGCTTGTATTTGCTAGCCGCACTGTTCCGACCGCTTTTTTATTAACTTTGCTACTTATTTGCACTGTTTTTGAAACCAAATACTGTTTGCACTTTAAAGTATCATTTTTTTAAGTGTTTTTCGTCTGTTTAACTGTAAAGGGCTACACACTCAAGTGTGATAGCCTATTTTCTGTGTTAAAAGTGTTTTTATTGCTGAATTTGCTTTAACTTAAAAAAAAAAAATCCTATCCCTCTACTCGTTTCCCACCTTTCTAGATCTAATAAAGTCCGGTTTTCAGAGTTTGCTGAATTCTGGGCTGTTTTGTAAGTTCCTGTGTTGCCCAGACTTTTCTAAGGTAGAGGGAAGCTTCTCTGTTCATCCGTGAGAGTGGTGAGCTTTGGAACAGCCTATCTGTCGCTAGAGGAGTGGTTTCAGTTCAGAAACTGTAATTTTTATTGGCCGTTTTAGGCTATTTCTATCCCTTTTATCTTTCTGCTTAAAAAATGTGTTTGCGCGGTTTTTGCATTTATAGTACCTCAGCAAAAGCCTACCTACATGTCCTGCAGAGTGCTACAGCAGCAGAGAGAGAGAAAAGGAGACTTTGTGTTGATTAAGTACCTCTGTTTAAAAACCTCTGTTTTGCTTTTTATTGCTTGTTTTTCCTAACCGCATTGTTCTGAACACTTTTTTATTAACTTTGCTACTTATCTTTGCTGTTTTTGAAACCAAATACTGTTTGCACTTTAAAGTATCATTTTTTTAAGTGTTTTTCATCTGTTTAACTGTAAAGGGCTAAACACTCAAGTGTGATAGTTTATTTTCCATGTTAAAAGTGTTTTTATTGCTGAATTTGCTTTAACTTTAAAAAAAAAGAGTGGTGAGCTTTGGAACAGCCTATCTGTTGCTGGAGGAGTGGTTTCAGCTCAGAAACTATAATTTTATTGGCTGTTTTGGGCTCTTCCTATCCCTTTTATCTTTCTGCTTAAAAAACGTGTTTGCGCAGTTTCTGCACTTGTATTACCTCAGCAAGAGCCTGCCTGGGTGTCCTGCAGAGTCCTACAGCAGCAGAGAGAGAAATGGAGACTTTGAGTGGATTAAGTACCTCTTTTTATTGCTTGTTTTTCCTAACTGCATTGTTCTGAACACTTTTTTATTAACTTTGCTACTTATCTTTACTGTTTTTGAAACCAAATACTGTTTGCACTTTAAAGTATCGTTTTTTACGTATTTTTCATCAGTTTAACTGTAAAGGTCTACACACTCAAGTGTGATAGACTATTTTCTGTGTTAAAAGTGTTTTTATTGCTGAATTTGCTTTAAGTTTAAACAAAAAAAAAAAAACAAAGAATCATATGCCTCTACTCGTTTCCCACCTTCCTAGATCTAGTAAAGTTCGGTTTTCAGTGTTTGCTGAATTCTGGGCTGTTTTGTAAGTTCCTGTATTGCCCAGACCTTTCTAAGATAGAGGGAAGCTTCTCTGTTCTTCAGTGAAAGTGGTGAGCTTTGGAACAGCCTATCTGTCACTGGAGGAGTGGTTTTAGCTCAAAACTGTAGTTTTATTGGCTGTTTTGGGCTATTTCTATCCCTTTCATTTTTCTGCTTAAAAACCTGTGTTTGTGCGGTTTTGTGCATCGTGCAGCACCACATAGTTTAAACTATTCCCGGTGCCATAAAGTCTGCTCTTCAGTTTTTCCCTTAGAACTAGCCAGTTTCTTAATTTTAGCACTTGAATCTGCTTTTCCGTGCTCAGCACTGGTTCAGATCTGTTGTAAGCACTAAATAAGCCACAGATTACTGAAGCACTCAACCTTTCTCATTTCCTAGTGGTTAACAGTTTTTGTACTTATCTTCCTCAAGTTACTTCGAGGAAAACAGCTCCAGTACTTACTTCCCTCACTGCCTAGAGGAAAATAGTGATGACCCAGGCATGTCCAAGGGACAGCTCCTGGTGTTCTCTCCTGTCAACATGATGAATCTGGGCATCTTGGGGCAATGTAGCAGTTGTCTCATGTATACTGACAACCCTCTCCTCCTGCCAACCAACACCACAACCTGTGAGAGATGCATTTATCTTGCCATACTGGAGGCAAAGCTCTTTCAACCCAAGACTGAACTTCTCAGTCAAGAGGAAAAGGTAAACACTTGCACCACACCCCACTCATCACGTAGTCCCACTATACCTACACCACCAAAACCCACACATAGATACACAAAAAACATTCTTGGAGGCTCTCAATAAGAATCTGCCCAAGCAACGGAGACCTCCAAAGCAGAAATGCAAGTAACCTCCACCCCCAACACAATCCATAAGACACATAGCACACAAACCCAGTGTGCCACTCAACCACAGCCCATAAGGCAAAACAACATGCCAAACACATTAGTCATAGGTGACTCTATAGTCAGGCACACTGATGTTTCACTCACTAGAATAGACAAGGAGAAGGTTACTGTTAGCTGCCTGATGGGTGCCAGGATCCGCCACATAACCCACGCACACAGGTCACTCCACAACAAGTACAAATATGACTCAGTCATTGTCCATGTTGGTGTAAACAACCTGAGACATACCTCCCTGGACTACATGAAAAGAGACATGGAGGAGCTCTCCGATCTTGTAATCCAGGCAGGTATAACCCTAGCCCTGAGTAGCATACTACCTTCACCCAGAATGATACCGCATTACAAGGAGAAGATGATTGACTTCAACAATTGGCTAAGCTTCTGGTGTCATTCCAAGGGGATCCAGTATCTGTCTGCCTGGGATGACATGGTCAATAGGCCACTATGCTTTGCCAGAGATGGCCTGCACCTGTCAGCCCTGGGATTCCAAATACTGGCTAAGGCTCTTGCTGCCCCTATAGTGCCTTTTTTAGGCAAGGTTCAAATGACAAACCCACCACCATAACAGATACAGGCAAGAAACAACTGAGGGTAATGCTACTCAATGCTAGAAGTCTAAACCTCAAAATGCATTCACTCAAGGCACTCCTTAAAATGGAGAACATCGATATATGTGCAGTGACTGAAACCTGGTTCAAGGCTCCAGAGAACACCCCTGCATTACCAGGATATAACTCATACCATAACTTTTGACTATCTAACCAGGACCGGAACACCAAGGGCGGAGGTGTGTCCATATTCATTAAGGATATCCACACCTCCAAGCTAGTTGCCCGACATAATCCATCCGAAATTATCCAAGTGCAACTAACTCTGGGCAAAGCTGCAATCCATATTGTAGCTTGCTACAGATCCCCCACCATGCCCCAGGATTCCCACTCCTCTTTTCTTGATATACTGGAAAATATTAGGGTTCAACCAAACACCCTAATAATGGGAGATTTCAACTACCCCACCATTAACTGGGAAAACTACTCATGTACCAACTCCTTCGCTCAATGCTTTCTAGAATTCATAAACTCTAATGCCCTGGATCAACTTATCCACACCCCCACCAGGGGGCAATAATATCCTAGACCTAGTCATTGCCAACATGAGTGACCATTGTTCCATACGTGAAGTCAACTCCTCGTTGGTTAGATCCGACCATAAGCTAATAACCCTAGATATCCACCCCCCCCCCCGCCCCATTAAGGAAACCACTGTAAAAAATTTCTCCAAAGCCAACTTCATGCTTCTTAAGACAGAAGTGGCAAACGTCACGACACCCATGCAGATGGACAATACATTTACGACTGCCGAAATCTTATAGAAATGCACTCTATATGCACTTACACGAGTGCATGGAGTATGCTATTCCTTGCAGAACCAAGACGCTATCCTCCAAAAAAAGAAGCCAATCTGGTGTTCCCCTGCTATAAACAAACTCTACAACAGAAAGAAGAAACTATTGCAAAAGAGAGTAAAATCCCATGAGTGGAAGAGCTTCCTAGTCAGCCTCAGTAAGAAGCTGATATCCCTCATAAAATCCTCCAAAGCCAGCTATGAAAACAAGATTGCCACTTACTCTAAGGACAATCACAAAGCATTCTATAGCTATGCCAAGAATCTCATTGGCACACCCAGATATGCTCTGAGTTAAAGCACAATGGCACGAAAATTACGGAACCAACTAATATCGCCAACTTTACCCCCCTCACCCCCTAAAGGGCCCATATCCATACCAGAAGAATGCAGTGCCCCTGCAATCACAACTGAGCAGGTAAAAACTGCACTCTCCAAAGCCAAGAACACAGCATCCATGGAACCGGACAACATCCCAGGCTGCATTCTACACAAACTTTAGAACAAACTGGGCCCCCACCTAAGCACCATGTTCAATCACAGCCTCACATCAGGCTTTGTACCCACTGAATGGTTCACAGTAACAGTTATACCACTCCACATAGGGGGATCCACCACGGACCCCGGGAACTATCGCCCTATTAGCCTGATGAGCCTGGTTTGCAAGGCCATGGAACACATCATCATGGAACTCATAAATAAAGACATTGGTAACCTCCAAACTCTGCAGCCCACCCAGTTTGAGTTTGTGAAGGCCAAATCATGCCTCCTGAACCTGACTTTACTTCTTTGAAACAGTCACCAGTTTGTAGACGAGGGTTAGACAGTTCACACAGCCTATCTTGACCTAGCCAAGGCTTTCAACACCATCTCCCATTCTGGATAAACTCACTAAACTGTGTATAAATCCATACATCACAAGATGGGTTGCCAACTGGCTCACTGACAGAACCCATACTGTAAAAGTTGCAGACTCCAAATCTGACTTCAAACCTGTGACAAGTGGAGTACCAAAGGGTTCAGTCTTGGATCCTCTCCTGTTTTGTATCTACTTCTCTGAAGTACAGGCTAACACTGAGGGCCTCTGGCTGATGAAGTTCACAGATGACTGCAAATTAGGTGCCATAGTCAAGTCCCCAAATGACGTGGACATCCTACATAAGGGCCTCACTGAGACTGATGCCTGGTGTCAAAGCCACGGCCTCAAACTTAATGCCAAAAAAGTGCATTGTCATCCCCTTTGGTAAAAACTCGGTACCCATGAACTACCACATAAGGGGCAGTCCACTTAATGCCGAAGGTGTGATAAGAGACTTTGGGACTCAGGTGGACAGTAGTCTCTCCTTTGATAATCACATCACCACCGTAGTCAGGAAATGCTTCTATGTGGCACACCTCATCACAAAAGGGTTCTCATCCAGGAAAAAGTTGGTCATTGTTCACTCTGCCCAGTTCTCATTAGACCCATTTTAGAGTACAATCCCCCATTTGGAATGTACCTCACAAGACATCTGCATCAGCTGGAAAGGCTACAGAAGTACCTCACAAAGAGTATTACTGGCCTCAAACAGATGCCCTACGCAGACCATCTCAAAAAACTCCAGCTTTACTCCATAGCATATCGCCTACTCTGAGGTGATCTCTGCCTAACATATAAAGCTATCTCAAACCCAGAGTTGTTGGACATGCTACACCTAAAGAAATCTCAATCCCTTTGAGCAACATGCTCTACGGACCTAAACCTTGTCACCACAATAAACAGGACATGCTGGAGGGATAGATTCCTGTCCCAGGGACTTTCCATACTCTGGAACAAGCTACCCATCTATGTCAAACAAAGTTCCTCATTAGCACTCTTCAAGAAAAATCTTGATGAGTGGATGGGAAATAGGAAATAGGAAATACACCCTGGGGAATAGTTCTTTGGCTCTACTTGACAGGGGCACAGGAAAATAACTTTCTTGGGTGGAGTAAGCCAGGGAACCTTGTTGGCTAGGCCTACTTAGGCCCTTGGGCCAATAGCCTAGTGCCTACCTATGAACCAAATAAATGCCCAGACTCAAAAGCTTGAATTCTAAACCATTCATTCTTTTTATTGTAAAAATGTATGTTTTTGCCACCCACACTGAAACTGGTAATTATCAAGACCCAGCAGTCCTCCAAATAAAGGAGCCTTTTTCATGCTTACTTTAAAGCTGTTTACCAGTAAAAAATATAGACTTGATGGCCCTTTGATCTTTGCATATGTTTTACCAATACATTGTAAAACTAACATGGTAAATAATGTTGTAGTCTTCATTTGCGTACAGTGTGACTCTGAGACAAAATCACTAAACCAGAGTGCTCCTGTGCTATGTCTGAAAAACGAATATGTAGATCAGTGCTCTACAACGATTAGCAAATACAAGTAAATAAGTAAATAAATACATGGGACAGGATTATGGATTATATAAGAAAATATGGGTTTCTACACCGATACTTCATCAGACACATTTAAATGAGGAAGAATACGTCAGACTATTAAAGTGTGCTTTTCAGAATGTTTTTCTAGTTATCCAAGATTGAGGAAATGGAGTGCGGCTGTTTTACTATGAAACCTTTTTCTAGAGCATATTGAACAGCAAGTGCTGGACCAAAAGAAGCAATATGTGGTTGTCAGAGGTAGTTGGGGGCCATGAAGCTAACCCTGGAGTCTATTTATATCCTTTCTGGGGTTGGTCAAAAACTCTGAAACATATAATGACCATATATTGGCTTGATAGTATTAATGGATAAGTAGAATTTGGTGGCACAAGCTTTGGAGAGCAAGGCTATTATGAGTGAGGAAGGGCTTTGTGAGCTACTGTAAATATGTGTGTTTATTAGACACAGAGCTGCTGTGATCTCAATGTGCTTACGTTTATATACTATTTTCTCAGATATCTTGTATGGTACAGAATGGATAGACTTTATGTATTGGAAGACTATACTGATAAAGTACTCTCCCACGTTAAAGGTCCATTATTTATCTCAGATCATACTGATGTCCATTCTAAAATGTGTCTCAGGTGATATCATACTGGGGATGCCCAGGCATTGGACTTTCCAACGTATTTACTAGGAGAAGGATACTCATAAAGACTAGAATATAGATAACAAGAGAAGAACTGAAAATATTTATCTCAATATAAAGTGTGCAGGTATGAGATTAATTCAAGGCAATACTACATGAAGTTGTAATTAACTACAGCAGGTATTCTGAGATATAATGATTAGCAGAGATTTGAAGTGGCCAAGGTTAGAATTGAAATATTCCAATGTAAATAACATAATTTGTATCCTTAAGAGTAGGTACAGTTAGAACACGTTGAAGTAGGCTTGAATGGTTATTTTGATAAGAAAATTTAATTGTATAAAGTTAACTTGGAGATTATATTTTACAAATATGTCTAAATCCTAATGAAGTTCCTGGTCATAAGGCATAGGCAAAAGAAAGTAGAAAAGGCAATGTTAACAAGATGATAGCATGGGGTGGGTGGCTAAACACCATGGGAAAATCTTGGAGGCCTTTTGCTGCTTTTATCCTATGCCATATGGCATGAGAGAAAGGGGGACCAGTAAGTACTACAAATCTGTTAATGTCTTGAAGGGATACAACTCCTAAGATTATCTCAGGAACAGTTCATGAGACTGATGGCTCCCGTCAACTCAAAGGAAATGAAGAAATGCTAAGCTGCTGGTAAGTCACTGGGACAAAAAGGGATTCCAGTGGACATTTGAAAGCTGGGGAAAAAAGAATCCTTGAGGTGTGGCTAAGAATGATGAATAAGGTGCTACAGGATAAAAAAAACTCTAATCTTCTGATGCAAGACTAAAACACCTATAATACAAGAGGAGGGAATAACCTTCTGTTCACTTTCTCTCATAGGCCAGTTTCTATACTCAGCTAGGATTACAACATTTTATGACAATTTTGTCAGGAAGAATTGTAAGAGTCTTACCTAAAGTAATTCATCCAAACCAGTATGGCTTTATATGAGGCTAATAAACTTGGTATCAATAATATGAAAACTTTGTTTTTGACATATGAAGGAGATGCATCTCAGAAAAGCTTGTTATTCCTCAGTCTTGGTACTTGAGGATGTATTTAACTATGCTTTGTGGATATTTCTAATGAAAGTAGTTAACAGAAATGGTTTTACATCTGACTTTGTGAAGCTAGTATAGCAAACCTACATAGTTAAGACTTCAGCTATGTTATCAGAGAGCCGTTTACTTTGTGGAGATGTACACATAAGGGGTGCCTACTGCTTCAATTACTCATCTTGTATTTAGAAACACTGACAATATTAACTAGACAATCTCAGCTGGAAAAGACGGAGACAGGGGACAATGCCATTTTTTGCTGAAGACAGATATTGATAAGTTTACCTAAGAAGAACTGTGATTTGAAATGTTCTTTGAAAACATACAATGGAATTCATAGATTCATTGCATACTGTGCAAAATCATGCAAGTGACTTTGCACAGTATGCAATGAGAGGCTGGTGGCTGCCTACTTAAATCTCAAGACTCTCATTTCCAACTTTTTTCAACCAGTGGAGACGTCGTGGACAGTAATTAGTTAAGAGTTGAATGATTTTATCTGGGAGGGTAAAAGGGCATGGGTCAAGTGAGATAATTTTATCCTTCCAATATATCAAGATAGATTAGGATTACTTGAGTGAAAGGGATATTTTAGGGCTACACAGTTAAGGCTCACATAAATAACACAAGCAGAAAGCTATAATTCAAAGTGGAAAAGGATGATAATGAAGCAAGGGGAAATTCAAGAAATCAGGAGACAGTGGGATTTTGGATGCAGATCCTTAACGAGAATAAGAACAGCCACAAAGAATATTATATTTGTAAAGCAGTGAAAAGGACCCTAAGAACTAAGTCAACACAAGAATGGAGAAATGAGATTTTGTCAATAGGGATGACTGTAATCAGGGTACAGACAATAGGCAAGAGGGGGCTGGAATTGTCTTGAGAAAAACTGTCAAAGACACCAATGTATTGGGAGCCAATAACTAGAGAAGCAAAGGTAATAGAATGGAAAGAAGGCAAGATGTTTGAACTACAGTCTAGAGACTGCCCTCCCTATCAGGGATTGACATCAGAGCATAGGCAAAGGGAAAGGGATAAGGGAATCCTAAGTGAAAGACTTGCTCTATAATAATTTTAAATTAATCTAGAACAGAAGCTGCTTTTAAAATGGGATAATTAGTGGGGTATATAAAATACTCCAGAATAACTATAGGAATGAGAAAAAGTTAAAAAAGATTGGGAATTGAGATTGGATAAGCAATTCACAAGGCAGCAATGGAAGGACACATGCATGGCTCCCAAATATGCAACTAAGTATTTTACTTGGAAGTGTTTGCATAGGTATTTTTATACTCCAAACATTTTTTCCTCGGGGTAGATGGCAAATGTTGCAAGTGTGATAGGGAAGAAAGAGGCTACTGGGAACATGTTTTGGGAATGTAATGATTTGGTAGACTTTAAAAATTCTTTACAGAGTACTGTATCAGAAATATTGGGTGAGCAAATGCGTGTAACTAAGGAAATGATTTCTGAGCTGGGATACAGGATCTGAATTGCCTTGACATAGTAAGGTCATGTTAACTTTAATTCTTGTGGCTACCAAAAAAAGCAATTACTGGAAAATGGAAATCAAAGTCTAACCCAACTGTATTTAAAGTATTGAATATTATATAAGAGATAAAAGAAAATTACATGGAAAAATGGAAATTATGGGAACAGTACATGCAGAATAATGTTTTGGGGAGAAGTGATGTTTAAGGGAATGTAGGAATTCATCAAGTTATGTAATGCTGAAGTGATGATAAATATACAAAAGAATATATGTGATGTATAATGAATCATGTTTGCAGCTGGCAATATGTTAATATGGTTTGTTTTCTTTTATATAAATATATGTTTACTTATGTTTTAAGTAATAATTTAATACAGGTGTTAAAAATAAAAAAAAGACTTGCATTCCCAATCCCAAGACATCAAAAAAAAAAAAAAACTAAGATGCAGAAGAAAAGTGAATATCAAATATCTCTCTTCTTTAAACTTGATTTTTGAAGGGGGACAGCCACCCACAACCCTAAATGTATACATACTAATTCCAATTTCAACATACCTCAAAGGAAAGGGAATATTCGAAGAAATGCCAGTCTTGGACTTAGTAAATGTAAACCCAAATATTTTGGCCAATCAGTCTCTACATCTTGGCATTAGGCAATGCAGGTCCAAAATTGTACTTATTGATTGTGATTCACAAGGTCCTTGATTGCTACAGTACAATGGTTTGTAACTGAACATCATGTTCACTGCTCAATTGTTTTTGGAACTGCATGCAGAAACAGCACTCTGTGGGTATGGCCAATGCGTCATGGAGAGCTACACTGCTCTTGAAGCTATATAGCATGTTGACTAATAACCTTCCATACTACTCAACATCTGAAAAGAGCAGTTTGGTTGCAATGAGACTATTTGCCACATACAACCATTGCTGTTTATGGAATAATCTGAATGGTGCAAAGAAGAGTACAGCAGAGCAGGCCGCACTACTTTAATTCAATCTACTCAGAGCAGGCCGCACTACTTTAATTCAATCTACTCAGAGCAGGCCGCACTACTTTAATTCAATCTACTCAGAGCAGGCCGCACTACTTTAATTCAATCTACTCAGAGCAGGCCTGCACTTTTCCAATCACCCTACTCAAATTGTTCCGGGTGAGCAGTGCTATACAATGTGTGCATGTGTATACGTGTGTGTGTGTGTGTGTGTGTGTGTGTGTGTGTGTGTGTGTGTGTGTGTGTGTGTGTGTGTGTGTGTGTGTGCGTGCGTGCGTGCGTGCGTGCGTGTGTGTGTTTGTGTGTATAAGAGAGATAGTTGGAGGGGTGTAGCCTACCAGAATGTAGGGGTAGCTTCCTCCTATCTATGGTTATAACCATAAGCACCTAGCAAAAAAAAGTTCGGCTTGTTGTTACAAAACTCTGACATGAGCCCCATTTGTTTAATATTTTTCAAGTAATCCCAGCTGCTTTACTTCCCTGCACTATATGGTTGCTCAATCTGGTCGGAGACCCTCACTGAAGAAGTTGTTTAAACTGCTTGAGTAAATGATTCTGAAATATGACAATTGTTTCTTAATGCAGTCCAATGCCATACAACAACATATGCATGGCTTTGAATCACATTAATATTTAGCCATGCAACTCAGCTTATCTGGCAGTAACAGATGCACTACTGTGATGCTTACTGTGAATGCCACACATATTCTAGTAATAAATACACTAATCTAAAATGAAAGACATATCTTTCAGAGCTATAGCATGGGAATTTGGTGTCCTGGGAAACTAACTCATATGTGCGCACCCTATCTTTAAGCAAATGCAAGTGTAAATTGATTTATTTAAGAATAGTTTGACAGTTTACAAGTTGCCATTAACTGAATATGATTACTTACACACAGCTTGAAAAATGTCTGTCAACCTGCCTTATTTGTTTTTAAACACAACTGTTTGACAGTTTACAAATTATCTACAAGTGATCATGAATGGTGTAGTTTAATGACAGTTTGTGAACTGTAACATTTTTAAGATGCCTCCTGGGGCAGGTGCTGCATTCATTCCACTTATCCTAGACCACTGATTTCTTTGCATTATAATCCTGCAAACAAACTCTAAAAGAAATGTTCTAATTTATGGGAATCAGGAAAAAAGTAAATATCTGAGAGTGCAGCTCACTAGATCAGTGTTGCAGTCAGGTCTTACTTAGTAAGCAGTCCCCACTAGAATAAAAAGTGGGAAATATTACTGCTGGAAGGTTTATCAGAAATTTAGTCACTGTGTATGTTTATCCTGTCACAGGCTTTAACTCATCTCAGAAATGTTCAATTTTTGCCTTCTGCAGGATTTAGGAATAAGGTAAAACAGTGATCTGTGTACTTTCTATGGGGAGAGGGAAGAGAATGCAAGGATGACGCTGATCAAAATGATGTTACCAAAAGAAATGTGAGGCTTGGGGTCTCCAAACTTTTAAAAGGCCACATCACTAAAACTATATTATCTGTGTCAGGCCCAAACTTACTAAGCTCTATTGAAGGCTTTATTTATATATTTTATTTTATTATTTATTTATTTATTTGCAGTTTGTTTACCAGGATAGTCCATTGGGCCACAAGGAACCCATTTTCAATGGAGTCCTGGGGAGAAAAGCTCCAGTAAATTACAAGTATAATAAGTTTAAAAATTACAAGATTACAGGATAACAATTCCTATAAATTCTACAAAACAGTTAATCAGACATTAGAAAAAGAATACATGGTAATAAGAGTTACAATAAATTAGCCTGTGAAAAATTCCATTATATACAAATTAAGGTAGTGAAAAAAGAATGCAAATTCCTTCTGGAGATTATGGGCTAAAGGAGGTTATTAGTAGATATGAGTGGGTAAAGAGAGAATTATAGTAGGATGTTATGTAGGAAGATAGCTATTAGTAGATATATTAGGCAGAGAGAGAATTATAGTAGGATGTTATGTAGGAAGATAGCTATTAGTAGATATGTTAGGTAGAGAGAAAATTATAGTAGGATGTTATGTAGGAAGATAGCTATTAGTAGATATGTAGGTAGAGAGAGAATTATAGTAGGATGTTATGTAGGAAGATAGCTATTAGTAGATATGTTAGGTGGAGAGAGAATTATAGTAGGATGTTATGTAGGAAGATAGTTATTAGTAGATATGTTAGGTAGAGAGAGAATTATAATAGGATGTTATGTAGGATGAGAGCAAGAGCATTCCCATTGTGAGATTAGGTGTGAGTGAAGTAAAGTTTTAAAGCTAGAGGGACTGTTAGTGATACGGATAAGAGGTAGGAGAGAATTCCAGTGATGTGCTAAGCAGAAGGATAGAAGATGTTTGCCTGGAGGGCGGGCAGGTTTATGTAGCTCGATTAGATTTTGGAAGTTAGATCGAAAGCATCTGTTTGGATGATGCATTTGGAACGTAGAGGCAAGGGAGGGACAGAGAGAGGGGCAAAAAATAATTTTGTGTGCCTGGATAAGTTGGATATAAGTAAGATAATTGGGGAGTTCAAGCCAGTTCAGTTGGTGCAGGGAGATGCAGTGATGGGTATTGGATCTGTGGCTAGTTGCAAAATTTGAGATTTTATAGTAACAGGCGGAGAGTTTCATTTTGAGGGAGGATTGCAGATTGGTAAGTATAGAGGCACCATACAGGAGGGAAGGGATGAGGTATGTATTGGCAAGAATGAGTCTGGTGGAGGGAGAGATGAAACAGTTGTGGTGATAAAGCATATCGCGTTTCTTGTGAGTTTTTTTTAATATTTACCTGAATATGGCTATCAAACTTTAGTTGGTCATCGATGATGATGCCTAACAATTTAGCAGTGGAGACTGTTTCAAGAGGAGTGTTATTTTGGCTGGTGATAGAGAAAGAGTTTTTGTCTAGGGTGATGCAGGGAATATCATTAGTTTAGTCTTGGATGCGTTTAGTGCTAGGTGGCTATCTAGCATCCATTGTTCTGTAGAGTAGACGGCATCTCGGGTTAATATTGCTAAGGAAGAGGTGGAGGTTGCAGAACAGATTATTGTCAAGTCATCTGCACATTGGATGAGGTTGGCATTAGGGATGGCATGGTGAAAGTCATTAATGAAGATACTGAATAGTAGGGGCCCTAGAATTGAGCCATGGGGCACACCTGTGGGAGTGTTTAGGAATGGTGAAGTAGCTTTTTTCCACTTAACTGCTTGTTGCCTATTTGATAGGTAGCTGATGAACCAGTTAATAGAGGAGTCGGAAAGATTTAGTTTAGAGAGCTTAGTAAGGAGAAGGTTATGAGAGATGGTGTAAAAGGCCTTAGAGTGGTCTAGGAGGAGGGTGGATACAATATGACCAGTGTCACAGGCTTTGTTTACTGTTTCTAGGAAGGAGAGGAGAGCGGTGGTGGTGCTATGGTCTGGTCATAATCCATGCTGGGTGGGAGTAAGAAGGTTATTGTTTAATATATAGGGTAAGAGTTGTAGGTGGATGCATTTTTTGAGAAGTTTTGAAATGGGGGATAAGATGCTATGGGATGGAAGTTTGAGATTTCATTATTGTTACCGCCTTTATGTAGTGGAATAATAAAGGCCTCTTCCCAGAGCTGGGGAACCTGGCTTAATGAAACTGATCGATTTATTAGGATTCAGATGGGGAAGGCAATGGCTTCTGTGGCTATCTTAAGGAAGCAGGATGGTATTTCATCAGGAGCATTTGAGCAAGGTTTCAATTTTAAAAGTTTTTTTATGGTAGAGATGGGAATGGGGTTCATGGAGAAGGGTGCAGGCTGGGATGTAAAGATACTGGAGGAGGAGGGGATGTGACGAGGTGTTGTGGGGGGAACATGGTTATCAGTGAAAGATGATGTTAGTTTGGATATAGATTCAATAAAGAACAAGTTGAACTGAGTAGCTAAATCTGAGTCAGAGCATTTGGGTCGGAGCAAGGGTTTTCTTTTTTACCTAGGTTAAGAAGAGAGGAGATTCCATCCCAGAATTTTTTAGGGTTATTATTGTGGTGGGCTTGGGGAGTGGAAAAATAGGGTTTGCGGTCTGAGTTAATATGTTTTTTTACTTTGTTGTGAAGTGTTTTGTATTCATTAAAGGAAGTAATAGTTTTTGTTTTATGGTAGCGTTTCCAAGCTTTATCACGGAATCACATGGTGGCTAGGGTATTCTTAGTTAGCCAAATTAGCCAATATTTGTTTGTTTGTTTCTTTATTTAGTTTGTTTGTTTGTTTGTTTTCAGGGGTAGTGGACAGATACAAAAGGAGACAGTTTAGCTAATGTTCAAAAACAATGTATATGGCATAACAGTGAATGCAAATAGCAAGTAGCACAGAGACAATCAGAGCAACGTACAAATCACCAGTAGCGAATTCACATGCATAGCATGTGCTCAGCCTTGTAATCAGCAGGAGCTTTGTATAATCAAGTGCTTTGTTAACAGTTTGTGGTGAGGAGTACACCACCAGGAGGTAAAGTAAGCTCTGTGGGAAGGTTTGAAGACAAAAAAATGTAAACCGTAATATTTTATGTGCTGTATACAAAAGTAACGCAGGCTGTAATGTAACTTCTGCAAAGGTTTGAAATTAATGATACAGAAGAAGTTAGGGTGGGAGATTATGTAGTGGTGACAGATCAGTTTAGCTAAGTTTGGTGTAATTCTTTAAATGACAGGTAGATTTTGATGTTATTGAAGAGGTTGTCCGAAAGAGTGGGACAAAAAGTATTTACAGGAAGTTGGGATATTCTTTGATCTTTGTATAACTGTGGCATTAAATGCATCAAAGAAAAGTTGACATTGTGAGTTTTTTATTGCAATCTAGATTTGAGTATTGGTAAGGAATCACTATACAGTTCTTTGTGAATGAGTCGTATTAGCAGGTGGTCAGACTTTTGCTACAGTAGAGGCCAGCCCATCTGCTTGACACTTAAACAGATTTAGGCATAGCAGATAGTTCTACAGAGACACCTATAGATGGAATCTAGCTATAGCAGAAACAAGAAGTAGTAATGTAGGCTCCTCTGATTTTTGGATAGTTGGCATAAGGGGCTACCATGGTGCTGACGTCATTTTCTGTGAGAACAAGCAGCTACTAGTTTAAAATACCTATTTGGGGAGTAAAACGTGAAGGGCTATTTAAAGAAGGTCTCCCTATATAAGCACTAAGAATGATTGCTGCATAGCCAATGCGCTTAGGAATTGAAAACTGAATGTGTCATCTGTGAAGTATTGAAATCAATTGCTTTCAGCTAGAAAATTTACACATTGGGAATTAGCTAAAGCTTTGTAAAAGCAAAACATTAGGGTTCATAGGTGGTGAAAATGTGGATTTGTGGTAGCGAAAATCCTCATGAGAGCCAATAGTAGTTTTATCCTGAAAGAAAAGTCTTACATTCAAAAGCCTACACAAGGAAACAATATCATTAGCAAAACTGTCCTCTGGAACAAAGAAACCAAGAATAAAAGAAAGTCCTTTATTGAGAATTTCAATATGCGTAGGTGATAAGGTGTAAGAAGAAATATTAAGCACATTACAACTGTTCACTTCTGGGCAAACATGCGCAACATGCCCTCCGTATCTTGTACTATGCTTGTGTTTTCTCCCCCCCCCCTTTGTGTATGCCTAAAGGGGTAATGTTATTTCGCTTGGGTGTGGGTGAATCTGTGGTGCCCTGCACATCAGATTCCACAGCAGAGGAAGAATCCTCAATTGAAGTATCATACTGTGGCTCTGATTGTTTTAAAATAGAACATGGCTTTTTCCTCCTGGGAACAGACCGAGGTGAACTCTGAAATCTAACATGTTTGACATATGTCTTAGAAAAAGGGTCCCCACTTGAATAGTCAGTTAAATCTCTAAAAATGTTATTTTTTTTCTTTTCTTTGAGTTGTGTTTCGTGTGCCAACAGTTCATCCCTAAGTTTATTAAGAAGGGAAACAAATAAAGGTTGCCCCTCAAATTTCCTTATGGATTCACACATGTTAGTAACCTCAATTAAATCCTAATAAGTAGTCGCCTCATAATGATTAATTAAGACCTCAACAAGTCTCATCGTGGCCGTTAGCTCTTTTCTTTTTTCCTATCCAGCTAACAGCATTATAGTAGACTGTTGATGGGTGACCCTTCTGAAAAATGACTCTGTATTTTGGATCACAAAGGCAAATTCCTGTGATCCAAAATACAGAGTCACAGTAAAACTTCCCTACAACCCAGCCACAAAATCTGAGCAAAAAGAATATAAAGAATATGAGAAGGCAAGGGATATCACCCCCCAAAAAGGCATAATATGGACCACCAATGGAAAAAACCTTATATTAAATAGAATGACTAAAGACATGGGATTTAAATGAATAAATTCAACCCTAACCTGTTATAAATAGTTATACTCAATGGACTATGAAAACTGAAGTCTAAACTTATAAATAGCTAATGTTATACAAGCACACTGCTAATAAAAATGCTGAACATCAACAAGATCAGGAAAATATTAGAAGTAATGATGTTAATACAAAACTAGACACACAAGCATTGTGTGAGCGCATGGAATTCCATAAAGACCACAAAGCATACTTTGTATTTAAACAATGAACAATGAACATAAGGCATGAGAGAGTTCAACTGAATATTGAATCCCTTAAAGGACCAAAATGGTATTTTGTAAATATGTTCCAACAATGAATGAAAAAAAATAATTCACAGCAATTATAATAATATACAAAAATAATGTACAACGCAATTGGAATATTCACCTGGCTAATGAACTACTATCTGACTTTATTAGTAATAAGTGTGAGTTTTCTTTTAGGAAAGGCAGGAATTTGGGTGCCCTCTTCAATCATTATAAGAAGGGGCATTATCCCTTAGGGGCCAATATCTAGAGAACACTATTAGGTGACCATCTTAGTGGTTGTTTCCCCTGTGGCCACTGTGTATATTGTGTTAAGATCAACAAAACTAAGAGCTTCACCAGCCACAATACTGGTATAATCTATAATATTTCTGCTTTTGTTAATTGTCAATCCGTTTGGGTCATTTACTTAGCTACATGCAGTTGTTCTGCATTCTACGTGGGGCAGACATCCAGGCCTGTCAGGTTTAGAATTGCAGAGCACTTATCTGATATTAGGCATCAACAAGCTAATGATGCTCTATACAAACATACATTGAAACATTCCAGTGCTAATTTTAATGTCACTATCATTGATAAAATTCAAGGTAATAGAGCAAAGGTTTTTGGTTGGCATGACATTCTTAATAAATTAGAGAAAAGATGGATTCTAATTTGGGTGGTTTGTTTCCCCCTGGTTTAAATGAGTATTTGTAGTTTACTAACTGTCTGTCTTGATGATTGACAGGTGTTCCCTTTAGAAGGCAGGCAGCTTTTTGTTCTTTTTTGTTTTCATTTCTTCACTGATGACGGCTTGATATATAAACCGAAACCGGTTTGGATTTTGGACTGCAGGCTTTTTGCATTTTTTATGTGCCTTATGGCATAATAAAGAGAATTATTTATTAGTACACCATTGTCTGCTGGTCAACGTTTTTTTCTGATTTGCCTTTTGAGACGTGGCAGTTGCCTGACGTGCAGGGACTGTGTTTTTTGTATCTATGTATACTGACATTTTATTATCTCTGGGTTCTTCATTGTCAAGGTCATAACTGAAACCAGGCCTCTGGGTTCAGTTTACTTACTTTGAATAAATAAATAAAATAAAAAATAAATGAATTATCAGGTTTACTTGCATGGTAGGAACTGTGAAATACCAGAAAGTCAGTTAGACATGGAACTCTAGGCAACAGAGATACAATGGGTACATCTTATCAGACAAATCTAATATTATTACTTATTATAAAAAAAAAAACAGAAATAACTGCTGGTGTGGAATACACTTTTGTATTGCAGTCTGTTTAATACTTCAGCTGTATGTTTTCTAAGGAGAAAATAGCAGATTCATGAAAACTGCATCTTTTTGCACACTTTTAGTTAATTACCAGTCATAAACCACCTAAGATTTTTATAAATTAGTGCTACAGCAAATAGTTATACAAATTCCATTATATTCAAAACAAAAAAATAAAAAAATGCTAACACCAAAAATATATTCTACAAAAAAAAAAAAAGACTACTTCCTAAGGGCAGTTTTGGGAATTATTGAATAATTGCAGGACAGGAGATGCTTAGCATATAGAAAAACTGCTGTCAGAGACAGGAATAATGCATTACAGAAGGATATTTCACCAAATTCAAGGAAATCTGGGGAATAAAATAGGAATGTAATGGTAAAAATATATATATTTTGGCACAAACTACTGTGTCACAGTTCACAAGATTGCAAGGTAATAAGGAACTATAGCTTTTAATTTACTGACAAATTTTTGGGAAAAGAAAACATTTCTGTACATGTCCACATATTCCTTCTAAACTATACAAGTTTGCCAGATATATTGTTGAAGATCCACTTTGTGAGGAATTAAGACAGGCAGGTTATTGGAAGTAAAATAACTTCCTTTATGGGTCTTACAATGTCTGAGGGGAGAATTATTAGAAAAATTTATCAGAAAAACTGCAGTTTTAAAAACCACTGTAAATGTCACTCAGAATCTGTTACATATAAAATAAAATGTACTTGTGATAAATGCTATACAGGAGAGACCAAAAGGAAGATCCGGTATCACAATGAAACAATGGGAAGACATATGTATGGCTCCCAAATATGCAAAAAAGTCTAAAAGATTTAGGATTTTTGCCTGGAAATGTTTGCGTAGGTATTTTTATACCCCAAGCAGACTTCAAAAATGTTTCCTCGGGTAGATAGCCAATGTTGGAGGTGTCATGGGGAAGAAAGAGGTAACTGAGAACACATGTTTTGGGAGTGTAATGAATTGGCGGACTTTAAAAAATTCCCATAGAGGACTGTGTCAAAATACTGTGTGAGCAAATCGGTATAACTAAGGAAATTATTTTTTTTGGCTGGGATACAGGATCTGAGTTGCCTATACATAGTAAGGCCTTAAGAAGTTTAATTCTGGTGGCTACTAAAAAAGCAATTACTAGCAAATAGAAATCAAAGTCTAAACCAACTATTTTTGAAGTACTGAATATTGTAACAGCAATAAAATAACTAGAAGTAGGCTCTTTAGAAAAGGGTAGGAGCAAATTACACAGAAAAAATGGAATTTTGGATACCAATACATGCAAAATAATGATAGAGTAGAGGAAAGAGCTTTAAGGGAAGGCAGGAATTGATGAATTTTTGCAATGTTGGATTGGTGATATTGTATAAAAAGAATATATGTGACATAATGTTTCTAACTGTGAACATGTTAACATGGGTTGTTTTCTTGTACAGAAATGTATGTTTGGCTATGTTTTAAGTGATAATTCAATAAAGATGCTTAAAAAAGAAGGCCAGGCATATGATGTGATAACACATTAGAGATTTAGGACACAAAAATGTTCAAGTGCATTAATGATGCATACAGAGCATGAGCATTCTTGGCAGACTGAAGGGCTTTGTTCTTCAGTATTAGAACAACACAATGAGTGATATTCACATAATCTGGCTCTACAACATTAATATATTATAATATATTAACTGTAGTGCTATAGTAATGGCACAGAGCTAAGCAGAGACTCAGAGACATGCAAGAGCTGCATGCAGTGAAAGATCACAAGCATCTTCTTAGCACATATCTCAAGCTAACACTTAGTGCAGCTGGAACAACTGTGTTAGTGTTCCCCCTGCCAACAGACATAGTGCTGTTACATAGGCACCTGTAGACAGACATCACACACACACACACACACACACACACACACACACACACACACACTGAAAGACAGGGTCTACCTCTGTACTGTAAGCGAGATTATGGTATTTGCCCATTTCTGTCTATAGCAACCTTGAAGAAATTAGTACCACAGTAGATACTGATAGGCTGTGTGTGTGTGTGTGTGTGTGTGTGTGTGTGTGTGTGTGTGTGTGTGTGTGTGTGTGTGTGTGTGTGTGTGTGTGTGTGTGTGTGTGTGTGTGTGTGTGTGTGTGTGTGTGTTTTACTTATGGCAGTTTCACAGCAGCAGATGTAAATCTTCTGGCTGTTGAGCTGTTGTTTTCCAACCTGTTGTGAACCTTGTCAAGCTGATTAAATGCATGCTTGTTAAAATCCGCTGCACTGGGTTTTGGATGGTTGTCCTTATTAAAAAATAGAATAAAGATTTCACAGGTTCACCTGTGTCAAGTAAATCCCTGCAAAAGAGAAACACATTCTTTATTTTTGGCCCTGGCTTTAATAATACCTGCATCCACTGGCTCAGTACTGATACTGATTTTGCATGCTGTCTCAGCTGCCAAGGTACTGATACTGATTTTGTGATCCGTTGTTATTCATTTCAGCATCACGGCTGATGTTGATGATACTGACACAGACTCTCACAGTCTTGAAAATGGCCTCAGCATCAGTGCTCAGGCTAGAGCTGCCAGTGTCAGTTATTTTGATAACTGAGGATTTGAGCTGGGTTGTTTTGAAGACTATGCAGTTGTTGGCACTTGTTTCATTTCCAGGCTGACAGCATCACTGTTCTAGTGCCCTCCTTGTTTTACCCTGCTGCATTGCTGAAATTGCTCTCAGCTTCTTCAAAAACTTCTACTATTAAGTATTCAGACCCTGGAATTAGTTCTCCAGGGCAGAGAGTCAACAAATGTTCTGTATCTACCTCAGGCAATTTAGGATTCATAGGACTTTCAAGGTTATTTTAGTCGAATTAACCATGTTCACCTTGCTAATCCCCATGCTTAGGCTTTAACTCCTTTCTCAAGAACAACGAGGCCAGTCAGTCCAAAGCAAAAATTGAGTAAACCCATCCAGTTGTCCATGTTTAATCTGAAGAAAGATATATACTCATATTGTATATCATACATCATTTTAACCCACAAAATTCTCTACGCCCCTTTTAATTTCCAAAGAATTTGTCCCAGACTCCAATTCTGTCTACCAAACCATCTCCTTCAGTCAAATGACAAACAAATACTTACCATCTACAAACCACAAAATGGCTGCTGGGGTCAGTCTCTATTCTAATAATTAGCTACTAGTGCTTACAATAAAATTCCTGCATCAGGTCTATCTCACACCTACATCATTCCAAACCATTACTAAAAGGCTTCTTATCTGCCTCCTAGCTTTTTACCTGCTCCTCATCTGGGACATAACTTCTCATAACATCCTTCATCACCTTTTTATACATCCTTTAAAGCATAAAATCACTAAACCCCCTTCTAATACTTCACATTATTGTAGTGCCTAAAACTACTATACCTACTTCTAATTGAGCAAAACCAAATTACCATTCCATCGCCTCTTCTCTTGCTTATTCAAAGCAGTACCTCCTACCTATCTCATACACTACCCTTCTATCTGTAAATTCTCAATACAATACTGTATATTTGTTTGTGAACATCAGTTTTATTATACTGACCACTATGTTATTTACACTCTGTAACCGCATTATAAAATTTGTTATGGTAAATATTGATTGAATTAAATTTATTATCTTGAAGCTTTTCTCCCCGGCCCTCTGCTGAAAAAGAGCACCTGTGCCCAGTCAGACTTTTCCTAGTAAATAAATGTCAATTAATAAATAAACAAATAAATATTGTTTAAGCTGCAGAGGAAATTTATTCCAGAGAGGGGAGATGCTGGGTGGTGAATTTATCACTCCAATGCATTCTGTTTACCTACCTTTGAAGGCTCGTGTCTCTGGTTCTAGTGTTTATCTTTCTTAGAAATAGGAGATCAAGAACTACCAGATCTCTAATGGTGTAGTAAGTGAGGCACAGTCTCAGGAATCTCTAAGACACAAAGTACAAGGAAAGAGCTTTCAGTCTCTTGTGATAACTAAGGCTCTTAAGACTAAAGATCTGGAATTCCTCATATAGGACTAAGGGGCAAGCCAGATCTGTTCTCCTTGATCTGTGCCCATCAACTGTAACTTGACGAGCCAACAAAAAGGTCCTCTCCTTCTTGAAGCAGGAAAAAGTCCCTTTTCATTCTTTAAATTGAAGCAAACCACTTGCTACAAATATAACAAGCAACTTGCTACAGCCAAATATAAAACTAAAGCTTTAGCCATGACAGAAACTATATTACTGGCATTCATTTCTGAATGTCTGTACTGGACTAGACCACACATTGAGTGTTGAACCTCTTCAGCAAATGCAATATTAGCATTCAGAAACTGAATGCTGCTACTGAAGTTTGTGCCCCCTGACATCTTGGCCTGGGGTGGCTGCTTCCTTAGCCCCACTCTAGATATGCCTCTGGGGGGTGTTGTTCTCCATAATGGGTCTGATCAATGCTGGATATATAGCAATAACATTGTTGCATCTAGAAGAATCAACTTTAGCTACTGCTTGTGCTAAGTATAAGGATTTCCTGACAACAGGTTCCATGTGAAGATCAAAGCAAAGAGAACTGTCAACCCAACTGCCCGGGTCCCTACTACATGTTCATTTTGTAAGGGTGTGTTATCTGTATGGTACATTGTGAATAACTTCTGTTTTTGAAAGAAACAATATTGCACATTTTTTAGGGTTCTGTTTAAACCCATTTTCTGTACATTAGGTTTTAACTAATGCAGCTCTTTCTGAATAGTGCAGATATATGAAAGGGTTTTAACAGTTACTCCCATTTGAGGTTACTTGCAGATTTGATTAACCAGATGACATGGTTATCGTTTTTGAGAACAGAGAGATAGATGCCAAACAGGAGATGATCCAGCACAGACACCTGAGAAAATCCAAAGGTTACCTTAGTGCTGTTTTGAAGAGGTAACCGCCACATGAACTATGTCAGTTTTGTCTGTCTGTAAGTTATCTGACAATCTGTCTTGCCATGTAATGGTTTATATTTAAGGATAACAGTTTCCTTCTGACATGAGGCATGATACTGAATGCTCTGGCCAGATCAAGAAGTATGAAGAGCTTGATCATTGCTGACAGCTTGTGCAATCCTCTTGAAAAAAATTAACAGGCATAATCTGTCTATTGCCAAGGGTTGAGCATAATGAGATTTTTAATATCATAATTGGTGAGAGTGGTTATGTTATGCTTCATACCTTTTCAGAGTGGAATTATAAGGCTGATTAGTCTGTAATTCCCAGGCTCTATGTAGAGGCATCATCAGTGCAATGCACAAGGAATGGCTGCCTAGCATGTTGGTAGACTTAGTTTAAACAATTTAATGAAAAGTTTGGCAAGGGCCTGTTTGATAATGTTTTATATACACCCATGTATGTTATCAGGACCTATGGAAGAAGTTGCTTTTGGTTCTAGATAGCATCTTAAGAACATGTTCTCTAGTAATGATGCAGGAGTAATGGAATCTGGAATGAGTGGTGCTGAAATGCAGAGAATATGTTTACTAAGTATATTTGCAATGTCATTTGGTTCAGAGTGGGGGTCTCATTAAAGAGAAGCTTGGAGCAATGTTGAATGTATTTCCTCAGTTTTCTAATATAGCTAAAGAAGAGTATGAAATTCTACTTTACTTCAGAAACTAATGTGTTGCTTTATTGGTCCATGTAGTGTTTTTCATTCTATGACACTTTCTTGGTAATATTTTTATACTGTCCTCATTCTATGGAGTTCTTGCCTCACTGTACATTTTATACATTTTTTCTTTTGTTTTAAAGTTTGTATATGTTTTTCATTGTATCTGACATCAGCTGGAACTGCTAGATATATGAATTTATCTAGATGGGCATAAAACTCCTTAGTGAAATTGGCTGCTGTGACATGTTAACAATAGTGATGTCATGGGTAATTTTATAGTTACAGACTTCATCATATAATTGTGTAAGGTTTGACCTTCTGAAGTCCTTAAATAGCGAGACATTAAATACAAGGTGGATAGTTGTTTTGAGAGTAAATCTTTCAAGTTTGCTGTCTAACTTTACTGGGGAGGGAGAAACTAGGGAGGTTATACAGACAGAGGCAAAATTAGTGAAGACAAAATCCTGAATATTTGGCCTCTGGTGAGTTCACTAACTGTTTGATTCAAGGAACTCCTATTTATCAAACCCAGAAATCTCTGGGAATTATGCCCAGCCTATGGTTGGGTAGTTGAAATCACCTAAAATTATGGTGTTATTGCTTATATTTTTCTAACACTTTTAGGAGTCTAACATTGTTATCTGGGGATATGGAGGGTCTTCTGTATCATGCTATAAGCTTGTAGTTTCTCTTATCCATGGTAAATTGAAGTTCCAGGAGTTCAGTTTGTGGTTCTCTGGGTATAAGTCTAGACAAGATGTGATCCTTGACAAAAATGGAAACACCACCACAGCATCCACAAAGCTTGAAAGTAAGTTAAGCACAAAACCTAGGTATGGAGGGCATATTTATTTATGTTTAAAACAAGTCTCTCCATCTATATAGACATGAAAATGTCACAAATGCAGGATTATCTCAAGATCATACAATTTCTATTGAGACTCCTGGCATTGAGCAGAGACTCTTTAACAAAAATTTAGGATGTGAAGAATTTGCTAGGTTGGGATGTCCAGTAGATGGACTATGTCTATAAAAGGCATTTTTGGGTCAGCAAAGGCTTTTGCCAGTATGAAAACCTGTAAAGGAGAGATGCAGTCATTCCCTTGAAAAAACAATTAGTATTATCATCTCATCCCAGTCTGACAATATTGGATCCTTCTACAGCTAGTAAGCCAATTGTCAAAGCCAGCCATCTATTTGTATCTCAGCATTATTCTTGTAGAAAGAAGGAAGGATTCCACTCAGGACCACAGACTTAACTGCATCTATCACATGTGTAAAGTGTTCTGATGTGTTTCTGTGTTTGTCCTTAAATTTTTGTACCCTAGGACATTCAGTCCCATATTTACCATCATCATGTAAATTATACTTGTCTTGGGAGAGGTCCTGAGGGCCCTTCCAATTTCTGGATCCTAGCACCTGAGAAGTAGATGACAGTGATCCTATCCTTGTCTAACCTGGTGATTGTGTGGAATTAGTATGCCTAACAAGCGATTCAACAGTTACTAATACATTTTATCAGAAGCTAGTTTAGCATTGTTTAAGTGGGATCAACTATGCTGTTGGCAACTTGTAAGTGTGCATAGGATAGGTGAGTTGGACTTCTGCTGAGGCCTGTTTTTCACAAGTTCTAAGAGGCTTTGGTTCCTATGAAAAAATATTTCTTTTCTCTAGATTCTTTACCTGAAGGTTGGTAGAAATGTTATGTACAACAAAAAGAATGTTGAGTCATCCACTGACATTCCCACAGTGACATGAAATGTGAGGAGAATAACAAATCACCTGAATGCCTCCTAATGACCCCAGATTTGAGAAGATCCTGGAGATGATGCAGCATCTGCTAAGGGGAAGTTAGGTGGTTATTAGGACAGCAGGAATACATAGGGTAGGTTGGAAACTATGGTTTGTTTGCAGAAAGTACACACTTACTCCAGCTTCTCTTTACTGAATGAATTTCTGTATAATATTAGAGGAAAACTCTACCTTGTAACTCAAAAATGTAACTTTCTTCATTGTATCTTTTTTGTAGCAATTTTAATGCATTAAAATAACTCTAGGTACTTCTTATATAATGTTAATGTTTTTCCACAAAATGGCTGACAATGGAGCCTGACATATTAACATGATTTTGTTTTTAGTGCTTTCTTTCCTCCTTCCCAGAATACATTTGAAGTATCCTTTATATTAGTCGTGCTACACACAAGGAACTAATAATGCTTTTCTAGCCCATTAAGATGCAGTGACAACAGTTTGAATACTAGCCATCATACACACTTTCTGTAGCAGGAGTTCTTGTATCTTATTCCTGAATGCCCATCATATACAGAGGCCATTACAAGCCATTTAGAGCAATATTATAGTTTTAGCCAAAGAAAGCATGATGCATACCTGTCAACTGTCCTTGATTTTCAGGGATGTCTCTGACTTTGACTCAAATGTTAGCCCCGTCCCTCTTAATCCCTCCTAAAAATTGGTGACCTTTGGAGAAAAGGTAGTCAATTATACTTAATAAATAATGACAATAATTGATGTTATACTTTTCTTTTACTTCAAAAATTAATATTAATTCCCATTTTCTTGTTCTAACAGTATCTCAACTTAACAGTACTAATATTTTAAAAGTGACCCCGATTGTACCTGATTACTTCTGTATTTGTCCCTGATTCTGCTGAGATTTGTCCCTGATTGGTTTGAGAGCTATGAAAGCATGTACATTCTAGCATATTGTTATCAGGACTGCTAAGGCCTCCTCACACTCTTCCTGATTTGTCAAAGCTAACACAGTAATCTAAGAGCTGTTAACACTTCAAAGGACACATTCTGTTATTCACTAGTATATGTGACAGTAGGTAGATTTTTGTTACTGTTTTTATTGTCCTAAATGCATTAATTTGTTTGTTATTTTTGCTCAAAAGTATTTTATAAGCACAATAGCAAAAACAATGCAATTATCTGTTATTGAATTTGTGCTAGAAGATTTTTAAAATGAGACATAAATGCCTTCATACATTATATTTTACCACTTCTGTTGTATTGTTATCCCTTGATTTATATTGAAGCATACTGATCACATTATCAAAACCAGAATCCTTGAGCATGACATCATTTCTTCTTTGCATAAGTCTAACACTTTCTATAAAACTGTTATGAGTTACAGAAAATACTACTTATTAGTGTATCATAGGTTCATAGGTAGGTACTAGGCTATTGGCCCTGGGGACTATACAAGCCCAGCCAAAAAGGTACCCTGGCTTTTGCCACCCAAGAAAATTATTTTCCTGCGCCACTGTCGAGCAGAGCCACAGAGGTGATCCCTGGGGTGAATTTCCTATTTCCCATCCAATCATCAAGATTTTTCTTGAAGAGTGCTAATGAGGAGCTTTGTTTGATATAGATAGGTAGTTTATTCCAGAGTATGGGAAGTCTCTGGGACAGGACTCTATCCCTCCGGCATGTTCTGTTTATTGTGGTGACAAGGTTTAGGTCCCTAGAGTGTGTAGCTCAGAGGGATTGGGATTTCTTTAAGTGGAGCATGTCCAACAGCTCTGGGTTTGACATAGCTTTGTATGTTAGGCAGAGATCACCTCTGAGTAGGCGATATGCGATGGAGTAAAGCCGGAGTTTTTGAGATGGTCTGCGTAGGGCATCTGTTTGAGGTCGGTAATACTCTTTGTGAGGTATTTCTGCGGCCTTTCCAGTTGTTGTAGATGTCTTGTGAGGTACATACCAAAAGGGGCATTGTACTCTATAATGGGTCTAATGAGTGATAAGTAGAGGGGAACAATGACCTTTTTTTTCTGGATGAGAAACCTTTTGTGATGAGGTGTGCCACATAGAAGGATTTCCTGACTACTGTGGCGATGTGATTATCAAAGGAGGGACTACTGTCCACCTGTGTCCCAAGGTCTCTTATCACACTTTCGGTGTTAAGTATACTACCGCCTATGTTGTAGTTCATGGGTACAGAGTTTTTACCAAAGGGGATGACAATGCACTTTTTGGCATTGAGCTTGAGGCCATGGCTTTGACACCAGGCATCAGTCTCAGTGAGGCCCTTTTGTAGGATGTCCACATCGTTAGGAGTTTCACTTATGGCTCCTAGTTTGCAGTCATCTGTGAACTTCATTAGCCAAAGACCTTCTGTGTTAGCCTGTACTTCAGAGAAGTAGATACCAAACAGGAGAGGACCCAGGACTGAACCCTCTGGTACTCCACTTGTCACTGGTCTGAAGTCGGATTTGGAGTCTGCTACTTTCACAGTGTGGGTTCTGTCAGTGAACCAGTTGGCAACCCATCTTGTGACATAGGGATTTATACCTAGTTTAGTGAGTTTATCTATAATTTGAGAGTGGAGGATGGTGTCAAAAGCCTTGACAAGATCTAGATAGGCTGTGTGAACCACCTTACCCTTGTCTACGGCTTTGGTGACTGCTTCAAAGAAGTCTATCAGGTTTAGGAGACATGATCTGCCTTTTACAAACCCAAACTGAGTTGGGTCCAGAGTTTGGAGATTACCAATGTCTTAGTTTATAAGTTCCATGATGATACGTTCCATGGCCTTGCAGACCAGGCTCGTCAGGCTAATGGGGCGGTAGTTCCCGGGGTCCGTGGTGGCTCCCCCCTTGTGGAGTGTGATAACCGTTGCCGTGCACCATTCAGCAGGCACAAAGCCTGAGGTGAGGCTATGATTGAACATGGTACTTAGGTGGGGTGCCAGTTCGTTCTGTAGTTTGTGTAGAACGCAGCCTGGGATGTTGTCTGGTCCCATGAATGCTGTGTTTTTGGCTTTGGAGAGTGGGTTTTTATCTGTGCAGCCGAGATTACAGGAACTTTGCATTCTTCCGGTATAGAGATGGGCTCTTTAGGGGGTGAGAGGGGGGTAAAGTTAGCACTGAACCTATCTGCCAGGATGTTGGCAATATCAGTTGGGACTGTATATTTAGTGCCATTGTGCTGTAACTCAGAGCAGATCTGACTGTTGCTATTGAGATTCTTGACATAGCTATAGAATGCTTTGTGGTTGTCTTTAGAATCAGTGGTGATTTTGTTTTCATAACTAGCTTTGGAGGATTTTATCAGGGATCGCAGCTTCTTACTGAGGCTGACCAGGGAGCTCATCCACTCATGGGATTTTACTCTCTTTTGCAACAGTTTCTTCCTTCTGTTGTACAGTTTGTTTATGGCAGAGGACCACCAGATTGGCTTCCTTTTTTGGAGGATAGCGTCTTGGTTCTGTTTGGGATAGCACGATCCATGCACTCATGTAAGGGCTTATAAAGTGCAATTGTGTAGGATTCAGTAGTCGTAACTGTATTGTCCATCTGCATGGGTGTCATGAAGTTCACCACTTCTGTCTTAAGAAGCATGAAGTTGGCTTTAGAGAAATTCTTTACCATGGTTTTCTTAATGGGGGGTGGGGGCAGGATGTAGATATCTAAGGTAATTAGCTTATGGTCGGATCAGACCAATGAGGCGTTGACTTCAGGTGTGGAACATCAGTCACTAATATTGGTAATGAATAGATCTAGGATATTGTTGCCCCTGGTGGGGGTGTGGATAAGTTGATCCAGGGCAATGGAGTTTATAAATTCCAGAAAGCGTTGAGCGAAGGAGGTGGTACATGAGTAGTTTTCCCAATTAATGGTGGGGTAGTTGAAATCGCCCATTATTAGGGTGTTTGGTTGAACTCTAATATTTTCCAGTACATCAAGAAAAGAGGAGTGGGAATCTTGGGGCATGGTGGGTGATCTGTAGCAAGCTACAATTTGGATTGCAGTTTTGCCCAGAATTAGTTGCACTTGGATAACCTTGGCTGCATTATGCTGAGCAACTAGCCTGGAGGTGTGGATATCCTTAATGAATATGGACACACCTCTGCCTTTGGTGTTCCGGTTCCAGGTTACAGGGCCGAAAAGTGTGGTATGAGTTATAGCCTGGTAGTGCAGGGGTGCTCTCTGGAGCCTTGAACCAAGTCTCAGTCACTGCACAGATATCGATGTTCTCCATTTTAAGGAGTGCCTCCAGTGAGTGCATTTTGAGATTTATACTTCTAGCATTGAGTAGCATCACCCTCAGTTTTTGCTTGCCAGTTCCTGTTACGGTGGTGAATTTGTCATTTGAACCTTGCCTAAAAAATGCACTATAGGGGCGGCAAGAATCTTAGCCAGTATCCGGAATCCCAGGGGTGACAGGTGCAGGCCTTCTCTGGCAAAGCATCGTGGTCTGTCGACCATGTCATCCCAGGCAATCACTATGCAAAACATATAGTCAGCTATTAGGGTTGCTAACTAACGTTTTTAGATGCCGGAAGTGGGACAAGCTTACTGAAACTGAGATTATGCAGGACAAACCATGCCATAATAAAATTAAAAATAATTATTTTCATCTTATTACCATTATAAAGATTATGTGATGTGTAGCGTTGGTTGCTTTTGCTACTTTATATATTAAGATGACTTAAATGTAGTATCACAGATTTCTGTGACATTTAGAGAAAAGTCAGAAAATATTTTGTCTTTTAAAGTATCAACACATTTACCATTTTTCAGGCCCATGAGGACAGAATTGACAAATCAATGCTGTAGTGTAGAAAACAGAAGGAAAGAAAGAAAGGTAGCAAACCTATCAACTAGGTACAATGATGCTGTTTCTATTCCTGTCCGCAGTAAAGACAATGGAAAACAGTTTCACAGTTTTCTGTCTTTTTATAGCAGCTGCTGAGCTCCTGACATCATCATGACTAATTGCCCTTCTAAGATTGTCAGTAGTACCTAACAGGATAAACTACAGATTTATCTGTGTCTATGGTAGGTCATGCATGTGGAGACAAATTCCTCTAACAAGGTATGTGTTAAGCTTTAAAAAAAAGTGGTAGACTTTCCCTTCCTTTGATTCCAAGGCAATGAATTGAAAGTTTTATAAAGTACAAGCAGGTTTCTGGTACTTTCATAATAATGGAACCATATTGTATGGAGAAAGTGAAACTGTAGTGGAAGGTGAAGCTTTCCTTTAAATAAACTATCATGTTGTGGAACTGAAAAACATTTTGATACTAAACAAGTGCAATCATTTTTTTACATTTGTTGTACATTAATCCAACTTAAATATATGACATTTAAATAAATTCCCATATTAGCATCCCTGTGGAGTAGGAACAAAAAGTATTGATTGAAGTATGTGGTCTCTGTAGGCAATTCTAAGAAACTGATAGAAATCATTAGAAAAGAATATTGGAATATCAAGGTCTGATGATAAAGAAAGGTTTTGTTACATAGTTTTGAATTTTGTTAAGCTATTGAAGCCATTTTTACCGAGTCATCATATTTTAATCAGTGACGGGGTTATACACACATTAACAGAAAAGAAAATAAACCATAGTAACATTTTCCACTGTTATTGTCATGAAGTAAACATAAATATTCTCTTTTCAACAATTTTCATTCACTCCATTACATAAATTGCATAGTTCCTGCCTTCCCTTAAACCTCACTCCTCCTCCTCCTTCTGATCATTATTCTGCACACTTTGTTCACACAAATTCCATTTATTATATAATTCGCAGTTGCGTTTTCTGAAGATCTGACCTCTAGTCTGCATTCATATATCTGCTTTAACATATAATTTATTTGAACTACAACTGGTTTTAATGCTCATTTCCTTTTTCAAGTAAATGTTTTTTTTTAACAGCACATACATATTAAACTCAATGCAGCTTTACTGTGTTCAGACTATTCAGAACTTATATCCCATCTTAAAATAATCAAATGCTTAGTTACAACCATTCGATCCCCCCAATATTTCTGATAATGTATTCTTTAGAGAATTTTTAAAATGTGCCAACTAATTACATGTTCCCAAAATAAAAACATGTTCCCAATTGCATCTCTTTCCTATCATACCTCCAGTATTTGCTATCTACCCGCAAAGACCAGAAACGTCTCTTTAGAAGATAACCCAGGATAAAGGATCAAAGGTTCATTTTGAACCTTTTGGGTAAATCACTGCTCTGTTGGCTACTCTGGAAATAAAGGAGTGCTCAGTTAACAACACAAGTCTGTATCCTGAAGCAAAATACAGACTGGGCTAAGTATTGCTTAAATTATCTGATGTAGAGTAGAAAAACTCTAGAAGACCACCTGCCCGTACACTATAAAACTTCAAATTACTTCTCTTCCTGGTTCATATTGGTGCCAAACCTAAATGGATGTGAATTATATCCTCAGGTGGGTAGACCATGGGCACTTAATGCTCTGCTGAGAATGATGCTCACATCCTTGGGAAAGACAAGACGACCTGAACAGAACTTGAACACAAACTCATACAAGGGTGCAGTACCTTGGAGCTAATGCTGGGCCCATGCCCATCGTACTGGGCATGTGACCAAAGACTCTGCTTGATCCAAAATAACCTGTTAACCAGCCCCACACTGATCAGTTTTTGAACGAGTAACCTAAATCACGACAACGTCTTAGGTCAAGGCAACATCTCCCAGTGTAATGACCTCAGGAGCTCACTAACCCTAAATGCAGTGGCATAAAGCCATGCAAACAAAGTGGCCCCTACCATGTATCTGTGATAATCTTTGGATGTACAGTAAACTTCTGAAATAACATCATAAAACAGCTCTGCATGTAGGTCACTTTCCATCCACAGCTATACCCTTTAGCTTTTCCCATCTTTTAATAACCTTATTAACAGTTCAGTGTTTAGTAAATTCAAACAACCCAAACTTTTTTTTGCTAACCAACCTAAAGCAATCAAATGAATGTGAACAGAATTAGCTGCCTCATTCACCAGGCAAAAAACAATCTATCTCTCTCTCTCTCTCTCTCTGCAAGGCATGCTGAAATAGAATTTTTTAAATGAAAGAAGCCTGAAGCACAGGACTTTCTGATATTGCTTGTCCAAGAATTAATCAGCAGGATAATAATCAGTCTTCTTCAATAAAACAGATTTCCTGGAGAATGGTTATAGGACTTTCGTTTGCATAAGGGGCTAACTCCTGGAATATGGAATTGCTGAAACTGAGAGAGACTATCAGCTATGACATTGATTTTGCCAGGAACATACTCGGCAAACAACATCAAATTAATTTGGAGACTGTGTAAGACCAGGAACCTTACAAGAGACTGCACCAACCATGATCTAGAGTGGACTTCTTCACCAGCACCCTGACCACTGCCTGATAATATGAGTGGAAAACAACATTACTGTTACTGAATCAGTCCTCCCAAACAACAGTATTTACACAGATTGGCATTATTTGTAAAACAAAATAAGCGGCATCTCTCTTTTTATCCTCTGACCAAGAAGTAATTCAAGAGGTAGAAAACCAATGACTGTCCAAGTAAGCCCCTATCCTGTGGCTACTTGCTGAATCAGTAAAATTCTGCAAAGGCTTAGAAGTCTCCGAAACAGCTTACCAAAAGGAAACACAGTTATATATAGAAGAGAAAAAAATGACCTCGGCCAAAGATACTCCCTAACTCTTCTACTGACCCTCACCAAGTGGAATTTTTTATGCCCTCCCTTTCAACAAGTTGGCCAGAGATCAAATACATATCCTATCTGGAGTTTCTGCTTGGCAGGCAAAATGTAGATGTCCCAAGTGTTCCATAACTTCTCAAATCTTGTACTTCCAGGCAGCCAGAAGTTTTAATGACCTCCCTTAATCACTGGAGCGTCAATTGTGGCAACTTAAAATCTGATGATATTATATCAACCCCCATTCTCAAAAAATGAGAGGGATTGACTAGGGTCATTCATCTTATCTTCTGACAGAGGTATGCCCTAGCTACTGGCATAACTTCACAAAACAGTTAATGCCTTCCCTAGCTCCTAGCTCCCCATCACCTGTGATCAGGAAATCATCCAGGTAGTAAATTGCCACCTGGTGGGGGGAGGGGCTTTCCTTTCATAAACCCAATGGTGAGTAATGCTAAACCACTCAAATGTGGCACAATCCGCTGCACACTCCATAGGCATTGCCATGTCAAAGTAGACTGCCCCTCAAAATGCATACCAAAAAGCAGACAGGCCTTTTCGTAGATGGATGACAGGCAAAAAGCAGACTCTATATCTGATTTGACAACCTGAAATCTAAAAACTTCTTGATACTATCCAAAACCTCATCCAAGGATGCTTTGTGAACATTAATAGAGGTCCCCTGTGGGATGTACAAGCGATGTATTAATCAGAATTCACCCTCCTTCTTTTTTGGGAACAAGTCCTAATGGAGATGTTCCAAAGTGCTCGCAAGGAGGATCATTTAAAAGGCTTGCCACCCTGCTCATGGCTATCTTGACATCAATAATTGTTTTGACCACATCTTCTTTGTCTGCAATGGAAGGTAAATGCTTACAAATGTTAGCTGCTCCTTTGGACTTAATAGGAAAGACAAAATTGAAATCTTGGTGTAAAAAGGAAGTGCCCAGTCCATGTGGGTAATCTTGCAATTCCAAGGCCTAAGCTTTGGCTTTGATAGGGAATATGTACTTCTATTGTTGCAGAGTGTTCTCAAAAAAGGTGGATCCCCAAAATCCAGGAAAAGAACCTCAGTCCCTAGTTGTCTGTTCTGCCTGGGCAAAAATGCCCAATTAGCTCCAGCCTGGACAATGCCATTGGTGGACTGACCACCTTTTAACCAGTATCTAGCCACCAAATGGCCCTTCACACAATGAGAGCATGTGTGTAAGAAACAGCAAGCACCCACAAACACCTGCAACTGTTAAAGGCCCATGAACCCTTGCCTTTTGTTGGCTGCTCTTGTAGGCACCCTGTATTAACTGAAATGTGCCTGTCTATCATTGTACTGGATGATGTTCCTCCCAGTATAGGGCCATGTTTATGGTTCTCAATGTACATAATGTAGATTGTACCACATCCATGACGAACCACCATTTGCATGGTTTTCTTCACATATGGTCATGAAATAAAACTACAGAAGCAGAGCCTGCTAAACTTCTATTGGAACTATCACTGCTATATACAAAATAAACCCTGCCATCCAGTTGACCCATCTCTTGACCATAAAATTGGTAGATGGCTTCTTACCAAGTATAACACCTGCTAACACTAAATCTTTGAACCCAGCATTGTCCTTTTCAATCAGGCTCTGAATGCTGTCCACATTGATGAGGTTAAACAGGCAGATATAATCACAGTGACAAATTTTATCCTTGATTGAAATGGAGATGTGGACGGTAGTGCCTGATCCTAGTACAACAGAGCCTGATGATGATGACAACATTATTACCCATAGGAGCTAAAAACTTCCCCAAACTGAGTAACGACTGTTGACCATTTGATGTTAGAAATAGAATCACTACCAAAGTTAAGTTACTTACTAGCACAAGGCAAGGTGTTGTGTGTGAGGCTTTTTCTAGTCAGGCTTCCCAAACAGAATACTCAAATGTTCTGAGATTTCTCTGTTTAATATCTAAAATATAATTTCCAAGAGGGTTGGCAGATTGACCTCATCTGGTCACCTGACTCTAGGTTCTCACAGTATTCCCTTTTGAAGCTGAGAAAGGAATTTGCACAGATGACCACAATACACATCCAAATGTTTATGGCAGTGCCTGGGGCTTCCCTTCTTTTCACTGAGCTAATGGATAAAGGCTCTGTCCCAGACCCAGTGTCTCTGGTCCTATTCAGCACCATGGGGTACATTTTAATGATTTTACAGCTCATTTACATTTTCCTTATTTTTCTTAAAGTTAACATCTGCTGTGCCAGTATCCTCTGTTAAATCATGTACATTTAATTCAGCTGCAATAATACATGTACATTTATCTTCATTTCAGCAGGGTGAAGTGTTGATACATTTCAACAAAAGCAAAGCTCACAAATACATTTTCAGCACAAGTATCTGTACAAAATCAGTTTGATATACAAATGACATACATTTCTAATACTTTTGTAATACAAGCATCTTGTATAAATCAGGTTGGTATTCCAAGGACATGTCATTCTTTACAAAACTCAGCTGGCTATGCTGGCACTTGCCCATATCATCACATCCCCCCCCCCCAAAGACTCAAGCTAGCTTTTCAAGTGACCCTTGAAGAACATGGCTTGAGAGAAATAAGTCTATCTGGGAATATGCCACCATATTCCCTGTCTTCAGATCCCATCTGCGTTGGCATTGCTGATGCCACTGCAGTGTTGTACTGTCATGTCACATTTGTGCAATCCTAAGCTCCACCTTAATAATTTGCCATTTTGCTGGATGGTTCTATGTAGCCATGTTAAGGGATTGTGGTCTGTAACTACAGTGAATTTCCTTCAATACAGATAAGGCTGACGTCTCTGCAGTGCCCATACTATGGTTAGACATTCCTTTTCTACAGCTGCATAACATTCCGCCCTGGGTTGAAGTCTACAGCTGAGATTTACCACTGGGTGCTCTTCTCCCTCTGAGGAAACCTGGCTAAGTACAACTCCCACCCCGTGGTTTGAAGAATCCACTTTTTTCTGTGAGGGGAGTAGCTATGGTACTATAATTGGGGACAAACTTTCTATAGTACCCTGCTGTCCCTAAGAATGCCCTCACCTGCTTTTTGGTAATGGGGCAGACCATGCCTGAATGGTTTCCACTTTGGCAGGTTCTGGCTGGGTTTTATTACTTCCCACTCTATGTCCTAGGTAGGAGACCTCTGCCATACCAACCTGACACTTACTGGGCTCAATGGTCAACCCTGCCCTCTGCAGTCTGCCCAGCACCTCTCTGATATGCTGAATGTGTTCTTGCCAGGAATGGCTGTAGATGGCAATATCATCCAGGTAAGCAAGGGTATAATCTCCTGCTCCTGCCAGGATATTGTCGCTCTCCTACTTTGGACACAATAGAAGAGTCTTCATGGGTTCTGTTCAAGCAGCTTTATTCTATACAACCACATCGCTATAGAAGTTTACTGACTTTAACTTAAGTAACTTATATACAAGCTAACAACTGCAATCATGCATGCTGTCACTGTGGCTGCTCTTACAAAATGGCACTAGGGAGTGCACGTGTCTGGAATTTATGCATGCACATACAGCCTTGACATGCTTCTTAAAGGTGCAGCACACTTCACTTGCAATCTGATCTACATCCTCCCTCTTTGAGAATTAGATCTTATGACAATATGAGTCTATTTAGCATGCAGAAATCACAAGTAATTCTTTGTCATGCATTACACAATACTAAGTATACATGTATATACAAACAAGTCCACATTGCTGCATATTTCACACTTGGCTTTGATATTCGGCCATATCGTGTGACATAAAACTGGGAATTAGAATTAGCAACTGGAACTGTCTCTGCAAAATTTGACATATGAAATGTCTGAAACATTTTCTGGAATAGAATCAGAATTTTGAACACATTCTGGTATGGAAACAGTGTCAGATTCACTCTTAGATTTGAAGTTTGCATCACAGAAACAATGTTGTGATAGTGATGATGATTCTGATACAGGAAGAAGATGTTTACGGTTCCTACTATATTATACATCTTTGGAATCTGCCAAGTAAGATCTTGGCTCAGAACAGATGCCTGTAATCTGTCCAATTTGATCAAAACCTTTCGTTGTCTGGATTTGTATCATCTCGCCTTCCCTCAACGGACAAAATAATCTACTCGATCTGTCGTAACTAGATTTCGGATATTATGCTTCTTAACCAATTGAGCCTTGATGGATTTACTGTTCTTAGGCTTAGGCTTCAGTAAACTAGAAGTAATAGGTAGTGTACTTCTAGTTTTCCTAGAAAGTAGTCTTTAAACAGGTGAGCCAAGAATATGGTCACAAGGTATGTTTCGGAGATTAAGCAAATTCAAGAACACAAGGTATGTTTCGGAGATTAAGCAAATTCAAGAACACATCTTTCAAGTAACTGCTTTGCACTCTGTACTGCATGTTCAGCTAGACCATTTGACTGAGGGTATTCAGGACTACCAGTGACATGTACAAAGTCCCAGTCTTTTGCAAATTTCCGAAACAACTGGCTAGTAAATTGAATACCATTGTCAGAAAGAGGTTTGTGTGGACTACCATGAATTGAGAAATGATGTTTTAGTTTAGTAATAACAGCAGTGGATGTTAGGTTAGGTAGTAGATCAATCTCAAACCAATTCAAGTAAGAGTCTACCAAAACTAAGTAGTGTTGACAGTTCCACTCAAACATATCAGCTGTGACTGTTGACCATGGTAGTTCAGGAACTGAACTTAGCTGAAGTGGTTCTCTTTGTAAATGTGGTCTAATACTATTGCATACCGAACAAGATGAAAGTACTTTATCAATGTCTTTAGATAATGAAGGCCAAAATACTAATTCTCTCACTCTTCTTTTAGTGAATGCGGAGCCTAGGTGACCACAATGTAAAATCTGGATTTATTCTTGTTGTAAGGAAACAGGAGCAACAATTTTAGGACCTTTGAAAATAATGCCATCTTCCATCAACAATTCATCTCTGTAAGGAAAGTAGGTTTGCACTTCAGGTGGTACTAGATTGCTTTGACAGCCATCCAACATTAATGTAGTGAGTGAGCTTCTACAAAATTGGATCAGTCTGACTGTTCTCTCAACTCATCAAGTCTAATGGTAGAAAAATTATGCACAGACATCACATCAAAGTCAGAATTCTCTGCATCAAGCTGTTCTGTATTATTTCTGGGTGATCTGGATAAGGTATCAGCCAGACAGAGCAATTTGCCCTTTGTATAGACCATTTTGAAATTGTACTTATGCAATTTAAGCACACTTTCAAAATGGTCTATACAAAGGGCAAATTGCTCTGTCTGGCTGATATCTTATCCAGATCTCCCAGAAATAATACAGAACAGCTTGTACTTATGCAATTTAAGCAATAGCCGCAGTTGCACGGCGGTAGCATTGTTACCTCACAGCAAGAGGTTCTCCCATTCGATTCTTGGCTGGGCTTGGGAATGCCTTCTGTGTGGAGTCTGCATGTCCTCCCCGTGGTTGGGTAGTGTTCAAAAGACATGCGTGTGTAAATGGGCGTGCCTTCGTTGAAGGTTGAGCGTCAAGCTGGCACCTCGGCGTTTCGTAAAAATCTACAGCCAATCATTAGCGGACTGGAGTTCCGCTGTGGCGACCCCTTACCAGGAAAAGCCGAAAGACAAACAACAACTTATGCAATTAAAGCATCATTCTTTGCAATCTCGCTGGAGTGGAATACATAGGCTTCTTTAGAATAGTAACTAGAGGTTGGTGGTCAGTCTCAATCTGAATAGCTCTACTATAAATATAATCATGAAACTTAGAACATGCAAATACTATTGCCAAAAGCTCCTTCTCAATCTGAGCATACTTAATCTCAGTTTGGGTTAGTGTTCTAGATGCATAGGCTACTGGTATGCCTTCTTGAAGTATAACTGTGCCAAGACCAAATTTTGAAGCATCACAGAAATGAGTAACAGGTTTGTTTACATCATAGTATCTTAATGTAGGTGGGGTGGCAACCTTCTGCTTAAGATCTTCAAATGCCTTCTGGTACTGTTCCAACCATGACCATAGAACTTTTTATGTGTTAGCTCTCTTAAAGGTGCTGTCAGCTCACTAAAGTGTGGCATAAACTTGCATAAGTAGTTGACCATGCCTAGAAAACTTTGTAGAGCTTGACATTATCTGGTGCTGACATCTCAAGAATAGCTATTTGCTTAGTCAGGTCTGGTCTCAAGCCTTTACTTCTGAACAAATGTCCTATGTAGGTCACTTCTGGAAGTCGGAATTTACACTTCAGAGGATTGAGCTTCAAGTTTACTTCATGTGCTCTATCTAGAACTTTCTTGAGGTTTCTATCATGCTCTGCTTCACCATTGCCTCCAACCAATAAATCATCTACTATTATAGCACAAGGGTAACTCCAAAAAATTTGCTCCATTGCACGCTGAAAGACTTACTTGCAGAATTTATTCCAAATGGCATCCTTAGGAATCTGTATCTGCCAAATGAGGTACCAAAAGTAGTTAGAAATGAGGATTTGTGATCAAGCATCACTTGCCAAAATGACCTGTTTGTATCTAAGACAGAGAAAACAGTGGCATTTGGTATTAAGGCTGCAACCTCTTCGACTGTGCACATTGGATGATATGGTCTCTTTAATGCTTTGTTCAGATATCTTGGGTCAATACATATTCTGATTTCGTGTGAGCCTTTTTTTGTGAGCTGCTACCACAGATGACACGCATTCAGTTGGTTCTGTGACTGGACAAATCACACCTTGCTGCACCATTTTATCCAACTGAGTCTTAACTCTATCCTGCATAGCTATCGGAACTCTTCTTGCTGGTCTGACTACAGGAGTGACCTCTGGGTCTAACTTCATGGAATACACAACTGGAAGTTTGCCTAACTTGTCACTGAAAACATCAGCATACTCTGAGAAAATGGCTTCTGAAAAATTAGAACTCGGAAATGCACTTACATGATGAACGTCTTTATCAAAAGAAAACAGATTAATTCCCAAACTATTTTTGAGACCCAATAAAGATTACAGTGGTCTTCGGACTACATAGAATAACAAGTTGCAACAGTTCTCAGCCAAATGACATGAAAGCATCACTGAACCTTCGGTTTGAATTTCTTCACCTCCATAAGCAACAAGTCTCACACTACTGGCTACGTTGAGTTGTTCGTTAGTTCTCACTTTAACAAATGTGCCTGCTGATATAACATTACACTTTAAACCAGTGTCTACTTTACATTCTGTGGATTTTCCATGAATCTGGACAGTACAAAACACCTCACTTCTTGTTACTAAATTCACTGCATCAATTCTTTTCAAGCACTAATACACCATCTACATAGAAAGCTGTCTGCTTAAGCTCTGCTTGATCAACTTGCTTCTTCATATGACCTTTCTTTACAACTGTGTGAGGCTTACTTAATTTACAAAACTTTTGAAAGTTGTTCCATTTTTTTACACTTGTAGCATTGCTGACCATATGC
The DNA here is from genome assembly GCF_019279795.1 of Protopterus annectens. Lineage (NCBI taxonomy): Eukaryota > Metazoa > Chordata > Ceratodontiformes > Protopteridae > Protopterus > Protopterus annectens. The sequence continues at coordinate 417,229,245 of NC_056730.1, read as the reverse complement.
TAAGCACTTCTCTCTTTTAGACTCATGATTTGCACCACAATTTCAAAAATTAACAATAAAGCTGGACTTGGGTTTTGCTGATTCATGCTTGTACTGCACTGAGCTGGAGCGTGCTCCGTTCTTAGAACTTGCTGGAAAGCTACGTCTTCCCTAGAAATCTCATAGCTGCCAAGTGTCGCATACTATGTACATTTGATCTGGAGCCAACTGAATTCATGCTCTTGTCACTCGCAAGCATACTCATGTGTTTTTCTGTCACCTCATGGATTTGACAAATCTCAATGGCTTTACTCAACGTTAAATCAGTGTGACGAAGTAAAATCTTTCTCACAGCAGCACTGTTAATACCATGCACAAGCCTGTCCTTTGTCAGCTCATCTTTTAAGTCACCAGACCGACATGTTTTAGCTTTGTTTCTCAGGTCAGTTATATAAGCTGCAAATGTTTCCCCTGGTTTTTGATCTCTTATGTAAAATAAATGCATCTCTAATGTAATATTTGTCTGAGTGTTACACATTTCTCTGAACTTGTGCTTCAAACACTCTGGGTCTTCCCTTGATTCAGCCTGCACAGCAATATGACGATTTTCACTTTCTCCTTCATATACTGCAGGTGCATGCAGAAATGAATGCTTTCTATGGCCTCTAACCCAGCTAGGTTTAGCAAAATGAATGTCCTGGTGTGTGCATCTTTCTCTGCATAAGCTGCTTGTATAAAAATACCGTATACTTGCGCACATATTCTCCAATTCTTTACAATATTCTGATCAAACACAAATGTTAGGGGTTTTCAAAATCCTTATGCCATATTAACACATACCAGTGAAGAATTTTGCAAATAAGCACATACACTCATGCACATATGCCAGAAACTTATGCCAGTATTTGTATCTGAACTTATTTCTTTTGGGCTTTTCAAAATAATGCTAATGAATGAACTCATAGTACCTTTGAGTAATTGGACTTTGCAAAATAAACTTCTCAGGTGGTTTAACCCTCTTGCAAAATCATTTGAAAGGCGCTAAAGTCATTTATCATCATTTTGCCAATGTCATTTATCATCATTTTAAGAAACATCTCAAACAACTTTACGATGCGAGTGAAATAAACTCTCGGGCACTTTAATATTCTTGTAATATTGTTTTGCAAGAAACCACCTCTTATCAGTGTAAGAAACATATCAAATAACTGCACGATGTGAATAAACTGGACCTCTCTTGCCCAAAACTCAATAACATTTTGAAGTAGTTGCACTCTGCGAATAACTGCATACAGCACACTGAAATGTGCCCAAAATGGTAGTACCTTGCTAGGCAACTCTTTACAGTGGAGGATACACTCTGTAATGGCGGCAGTTTGCGAATAGACACACCCATCACAAGAAACTTCTCTAAATGGCTATACTTTGACTGTATTTCAGGAAATAGTTGCACTTCCCACACAATAAACTCTTTGAAACACATGCACAGTAATAAGCACACACTGTGAGCACTTTTACACACTTTGAGATACTTCGAATAACTTTAGTGACACCCTAGATACAATACAAAGTAATAATTCTGCCAAAACATAGCACTTTGCCAAAACACCTGCAGTCGCCTTGCTTTATTTTTGCTTAATGTGCCCATTTTTGTCTTGCCTTATAATGCTTATTTTGCTCGTTTAAGCCCTTTTCATGCCCGATGTACTTTTCTTGTGCTCCTTTTACTCTAAACATGCCCAGTTTTGCTTTGAATACATTCATTTTACTTTAAACATACTCATTTTACTTTACTGTTAATCATTTCATCAAATACCTTTATTTTAAACATTCTTTTTGGGCAACAAACTTTTCGTGCCTTCTGCTTGCTCAGTAATGTGGTTTGTGCCCTTGTAATGCCCCGTTTTATCTCTTTTACCAGATAAACAGTTTGTGCTACTTCTCATTATGTTTGATTTTTTCTGGCTCTTTTTGTGCTCGTTTCTCTTGATTTTACATTCACTGTCGTTTCTGTACCTCATTACTTTGGATTTTCATTCTCTTCGATCATGGTTCTGGCACCATGTTGCTCTCCTACTTTGGACACAATACAAGAGTCTTCATGGGTTCTGTTCAAGCAGCTTTATTCTATACAAACACATCACTTTGGAGGTTTACTGACTTTAAGTTAAATAACTTATATACAAACTAACAACTGCGATCATGCATGCTTCACTGTGGCTGCTTTTACAAAATGGTACTAGGGAGTGCACGTGTCTGGAATTGATATGTGCATGTATAGCCTTGACATGCTTCTTAAATGTACAGCACACTTCACTTGCATTCTGATATACAGATATAATCTACCAGCCTCTGGGAAAGTCACTAGGGCATTTTTCATCCCAAGGGGCATCTTCTTGAACTCATACAAGCTGAAAGGAATCACAAAGGCTGACCTCTCTCTAGCACAGGGAGTCAAGGGCACCTGCCAGTAGCCCTTGGTAAGATCAGTAGTGGTCAGATACTTAGCCCCACCCATCTGCTCTAGGGCTTCATCTGTCCTAGGCATGGAGTAAGCATTTGACTCTGTGTTTCTATTTAGTTTCCTGTAGTCCACACAGAACCTGGTGCAACCATCCTTCTTTGGTACCAGCACTACTGGGGAGGCCCAGGGACTGCGGGACTCCTGGATTACTCCCAGTTCCAACATCTTCTGTATCTCCTCCCTCAGAGTCTGTCTGACTTGCTCAGGCACCCTGTAAGGGGCCTGCTTTCTACGTATTTGGGGACCTTTAGCCACATGGTGCTTCACCAGGTGAGTGCATCCTGGTTTCCCAGTGACCATGTCCCCAAACTCCTGTAACACTGCTCATATTTCTCAAACCTGGGTAGGGGATAGCTGCTGGGACATTGCTACCCCTTCCACTGAGGTGTCAGTCTTAGCCTCACTGAGGAGATCAGTCATCACATCTCCCTCAGACTCCTCTTGCCATCCACTGAAAATACTTAACACAATGTCCTCTCTATCATGTTAAGGCTCCATCATGTTAACATGGTACAATTTGTGCCCCTGCTTCATTCCTAGGAGTTCTACTATGTAGCTAACATCACTGACATTCTCTACCCCCTTGAAGGGTCCCTCCCTAGCTGCCTGCTGTTTATTGTGTCTGACAGGAATGAGAACTATCACCTGCTGCCCCTACAGCATACTCTCTGGCTTGAGCATTCATGTCATACCAGACCTTTGTCTGCTGTTGGGCTCCTGCCAGGTTCTTCTAGGTGACGTCCATGAGCTCCATAAGCCTTGCCTGAGGTTTAGGACATATACCACAACAGACTTCATGTGGGTTTCACACACACCCTCCCACTCATCACAAAACAAATCTAAAGGCCCCCTCACCCTATGCCCATACAGCAACTCAAAGGGTGAAAAACCTGTGGATTCCTGGGGCACCTGTCTGTAAGCAAACAACAAATGGGGCAAATGTGTGTCCCACTCTCTCTTAAACTGGTCTACAAGTGCCCGTATCATGGTCTTTATGGTCTTTAGCATAGTGTTTAACTTCTCCACAAGACCATTAGTCTGAGGATGATAGGCAGTTGTCTTTAGGTGCTTCACCCCACAGAGCTCCCACAGACAAGCCAGCAGGTCTGACATGGAATTGGCACCTCTGTCAGTCAGTGTTTCTCTTGGGAAACCTATCCTGCTTGGAAGACAGACCCACCACTTCAGGGTATCTACTAGCATAAGCTACTCCCACTAGGATATACTTCTTCCCTGGGGAACTTGGGATACTCAGAGGCCCCACAGTATCCATAGCTTTCCTCTGAAACAGTTCCTCTATCACAGGCAAAGGCATAAAAGGAGCTTTGACTTTATCTTCTACCTTGACTACTTTTTGGCACTGCTCACAGGTCCTGCAGTACCCTGTTACATCCCTGGCAATTCCAGGCCAATAAAAGTTCTGCATAATACATGGACTATGGTTAGAAGTGCCAGACAGTAGGCTCTTAGCACTACCAACTGCTGTATTACCTCACCTTCTAATCCTCCCTCAGTGGTCCACTCTCTATACAGAAACCCTTTTTTCCAGTATATAGAATCCCTTTTCCTTGAGAATCAGGTACCTCCTTCAAGCCTCTTAATGTAGGGTCTGAGAGCTTAGCCTGTCTCAACTCTCTCTCTCTGTAACTCTTCCCAGCTCCCCTTTCACAGGAAGACTGGTGTCCTCTGATAGCAGTGCATCACTGTCAACCTGGATACTACTACTCACCTCTGCCATTGCAGTCACTCTATCCATGGGAACATCAGTACTCACCAGCAGCTATGGCTCACCTTCTGTCTCATTGCTACAGGGTAACTCCCTCCCTGAATTAGGCACATTACCAGTCCTGGCTTCAGGTGTGCGGTCTGTCTGGGTCAACCCCAGGTTACTAGACCCACGTGCATGTCTCCAAGCCTGACTGTGTGTCACTGCATGCACACAAGGTACTGCATTATGAAATTCATTCCCTATCAAGACATCTGCAGGGATATCCACAAACATACCTACTTGCTTGCTTTCTTTTCCACCCTCCTAGTCAAAGGCATTTGGAATGGGATCCCTCCTAAAGCTCTGACTGGAGTGGACTGTCTAAGCAAGTACTGCACCTCCTTAACCACTGCAGGCTTCACAATGGTTATATCAGAGGCTGTGTCTCTTGGCAGTGACCTGTTGTTCATCCACCAAGATCAGATATAAATTCTGCTGGTAGTTTGGTACCCTTGTTGTCTCCAGACAACCTACCACTGGCATTCTGTTATTCTCACTTGCTGGCTCCCCCCACCTTTTTTCCCCACCTTGCCTCCATGGACATCTATATGCTACATGGCCCCACTGATTACATTTAAAACACTTAACCCTTAATCCTGGTTGTGTACCTAAACTAGTGGCTTCCCCTGTTACTAGCAGACTCTATTGGGACAGTTAAGGCTGCCCCTCAAGGGTTCCCGTATATCCATGTGCAGCACTGGGTGTCCCCCTCCAGTGCAATGATACCCTGCTTGCTAGGTATAGATCTCCTTTTTTCCCCAACTCATCTGCATTGTTGCATTCTCTGTCTGCCAACCAGATTCTCATGTCCTCAGGCAAAGTGCTAAGGGCTTGTTCCTTCACCAAAAGGTCTGCCAGTCCTGGAAAACTGGTGACCTGACACCCACTCACCCACCTAAGAAAATAAGTGCTTAGTTCAGCAATATAATCACATATACATTCAATTGCCTTATGTATATGCTCACGAAAACTTTTTCTGTAAACTTCAGGTGTTAACTTACAACACTGATAAACAGTGCTTCAGTTTTCCAGACTCTAAACAATCAGTATCAGACAATTTAGAAACAACTGTTACAGCTTTACCATGGAGTAAGGGGGTGAGGAACTGTACCCAGAGCCCTTGGTCAATATTATGCTGTTTGCATATTCTTTCAAACATATGAATAAAGCTATCAAAATTATTACCTTCTTGGTACTCAGGAAGAAGTTTACCAATTTTTATTCCTTCTGGGGTATAGTTACTCCCTTCCCCATTGCCTCCATGACCATGGCAAAGAGTCAGCATTTCCTTTCCATGTTGCCTCTGCCTCTCATTTACTTCAGCTTCCAGACATCTCAGTCTCTCTTTTTCTTCAGCCTCCAAATGCCACATTCACTCTGCTGATTCTAATTCAAACCGTTTGGCTTCCAGTTCAAGTCTCTTTAACTCCAGATGTTTTGTTAAGTCTTCTGAGGAAAAATTAAACTGTCCTGTTTTGGAGAAATGCAAGTCCCCATCAACAGACTAGATATCCTCCTGGTTGCTGGTTTGTGCTGCAGCTGTGATTAAGGCTGCAGTAATTTCCCCTTTAGTCAGGTTGGCATACCCCAGTCCTTTGGCTTGGTACATCTCAGCTAACTGGTTCCTTGTCAGCTTGCCATAATCCTCTGCTGACATCCTTGTCTGCTGTCCCTGACTAACTAAGCTAACAAAAATTAGATAAATAACACTATTGTGATATGAAACTCAATGTCTACCATGTGGCTGCTTGAGAGTTCAAGCACCTTCTTTAGTGACAACTGCTTACAGCCTACAGGAGTTTAATATCCACAACACTGCTCACCAATTTGTGAGTGTGTGATGATCCCACCACTGGCAACCAAATAATGGGATGACCACCACTGCTACCAATATTTGATGGCCACCAATATGGGATGTCCCCACAATGGCCAGAATCAAGGAGACTGAATCCTCATCACTGACAATATAGAGGGATGTGAACTTGGAATACAGATGGATACACTCAGTATTTCCAGATGCAGACCTCCCTGCATCAAGTACAGTTTCCCTTAAGAGCATACAGAGAACACACAGCCCAGGATCTGGATGTCTCTTTATCAGTCCCCCTCCAGGGCTCCAATAAGACTCCCTATTGGTACAGCTGTAGGGTTAGGTCCTCAGCTGAGTGTCCAAGCCAAGTCCTCCAGGACCCCCTCTGTAAATACAGTGCTTTGTCCCCCTGCCCCAAGTAGCTGACACACATACTCTTTAAGATTTAATTTTCACACACACATACCTGGAAAGGCTGGCACATACTACCCACTCTACCAACTTTGCCCGGACTATAAGGTACAGTCACTGCCACCAGTCATACTATAAGGCTCTTAACAAAGTATGTCCAATTATATTGTATAATATTAATATTAATACAAATGGTAGTAGTTTACCAAGATGACTAGGCCTTCTAGAGTGGCCTACACAGTGTCACCAAATAAATATAAGTACTCTCAAAGGTTAGATGCTTTCTACAAGGACCAGACACAGTAAAAGTTTTAAATATATTTAATATTAAATAATAAAAGTAGGTGAAAATACTGAATATATATTCACAGTAAACCACAGTGTTCAGATCACAGGAAATATTGAAAAGAACATTGATGGACAGACTCAGACAAATAAAGAAAAACAATATCTAAACTAAGCTTTACTATATTCCTGACAGACTCTAAGAGAATTTTACTGTTCCCTAGTTAAGTTACTTACTATCGCAAGGCAAGATGCTGTGGATGAAAGTCTTTCTAGTTAGGCTTCCCAAACAGAATACTCAATGTTCTGAGACTTCTCTTTTTAAAATCTAAAATATAATTTCCAAGATGGCTTACAGAATGACCTCCTCTGGTCACCTGACTATAAGTTCTCACAGTAATCATCTTTGAAATTGAGGCAAGAATTTGCATAGCTGCCCATAATACACATCCAAATGTTTATGGCAGTGCCTGGGACCTCCCTTCTTTTCACTGAGCTAATGAACAAAGGCTGTGTCCCAGACCAAGCATCTCCAGTCCTATTCAGCACTGTGGGATGCCTTTTAATGATTTAACAGCTCATTTACATTTCCCTTATTTTTCTTAAAGTTAACCTGTTCTGTGCCGTATCCTCTATTAAAACATATACATTTAACTCAGCTGCAATAATACATGTACACTTCTCTTCATTTCAGCAAGGTGCAGTGTTGATACATTCAACACAAGCAAGGCTCACAAACACATTTTCAGCACCATCTGTACAAAATCAGTTTGATATACAAATGACATACAGTTCTAATACATTTGTAATGCAAGCATCTTATATAAATTAGTTTGATATTTCAAGGACATATCATTCTTTATAAAATTCCAGCTGGCTATGCTGGCACTTGCCCATATCATCAGAATCTAGTACACTTAATAACATCACAACTGCTTTAAACACACTGTCATGTGCCAGCCTGGTACACTAATTTTATCAATACTACATTAATACACAGTGTCATGTGTTAGTCTGGTACACTAATAATATCATAACTACTTTAAACACACTCGTATTTAGCCAATTGATTAATAGTACTGCTTTAAAACACACTGTCATTTGCTAGCCTGTTGCACTAATAACATCACGACTACTTTAAAATACATTGTCATGTGCTACCTTGATGTACTAATAAAATCTATACAGCTTTAAAGCATATTGTCTTGTGTATATGGCAAACTAACAGTAATTCTATTACTTTAAAACACACCATCATGTACTAACCTAGCACAATAATACATTCACAACAACATTAAAGCACACTGTCACATGCTAGCCTTATATTCTAATAATATTACTGCATTAAACTAGTGTCGTGTACATGCCTGATACACTAATAACATCTGTACTGCATTACAAGATATAGTGATGTGCATGTCTGTTATGCTGAAAACACCTCCAATACCTTAACACACTGCCTTGTGCTATCCTGGTCCACTATTAACATCTATATTGCTTTAAAACACGTTGTCATGTGCAAGCCAAGTGCTGTAATAGTTTCACAGCTACTGCACAATTTATCAATATGATATGATTCACTGTTCAGACAGTGGCCATACTGGTGACAACTGTACAAGAAAACAATGGCAATGTAATACAAAAACACTACATCATTTTGAAAGCCTTTGTTATAATATCCCACATAAACTACAATAGTTAATGAGCAGCCAGACTTCAAGACATTTAATTTCTCAATATTTTCTTCTCACAACGACCTCATAGTTGTGCTCTTCATGGCTGCAATTAACATGAATGCAACTTTTTAAATAGATAAATGAAGGAGACTTCTAAGATTGCTTATGCAAGATGTCACTGATACCGTTCATAACTTTAAACAGGCAAACTGTTCTGTTTATATATCATCTCTATAATATCAAGCTCTCTTTTCTTAATTTCAAAATGTTCATTAAGAATTCATCCATATGGCCTACAAACATTTATAAAAGAATATACAAACATAAAAATACAATAAGTTAATAAAACAACATAGGAGACCTTACTCCAAGGTAGAGTTATTGAATAAGGATATAAGTAGATATTTTTTGGCCATAAAGTGTAGCAAATACAAAAATCCTATATCATCCGATAGTCTTGCTTTTCACAAATGAGCAGTTATTCACGTGAATGGAAGTAAAGCATTCATATTTTAGTGCATTAAACGATAATAGCCCCCATATTTTTTATTGGACTTTTTAAACTTTTTTCAAATAATTTGTGTACAGAAGCCTTTTACAGGTCAATACACATCATTGTAGTATGCCATATGACATTTGGTTTGGGGGAAGGAATAATTGTATATGAGGCAATTCAGATTAAACTATTAAAATGTAATGTATGCATTACATAGTCTACATGCTATGTTATTTATTTATTTATTTTATTTTACATTTGTTAACCGGGGGTGTCGGACTGAGCCGAAAAGGCCCTTTTTCAGCAGAGGCCCGGGGAGAAAAGCTCCACATAGAAAAATTACAGATACATTTAGACATGATCAGTATACACACAAATTACAAAAGACATGTTTTTACAGTGGTATGCAGCACATCAACAGTTACAGTGGAGAGAACAAACAAAAAATATTTAAAAATAAAGGCACTTAATAGATTTGTGGTGTACAGCTGAAATTTGGAACATAGGTAGAATACATACATAGTACACAGGTACAGTACATACATTGTAGATTAGCCAGTGTTTCTGAGAATCATTTTCAATTTTAATCAAGTACGCTAGGTTTAGTATGTGTACCTTATCTGCTTTTATTAGCCTGGGGAGTAATCATGGCACTGCCAACTTTGCTTGAGATGTTGCCTGATGAGGTCTTTAAAGGAGGCTTTGGATGATGTGTTTTGAATGCTTGTAGGGACAGAGTTCAGTTTTTTAGCCACCGAACTACTATATAGTGCATCTCCAAAGCTTTTGTAGCTGTTGGTGACTTCTAGTAGTAGTTTGCTTGATGATCTAAGAGGCCTTTTGGCTGAGTGATGTTGTACTAGGTTTTTGAGGGCAGGACACTTATTGGGAAGGTAATAGATAGAATGACAGAGGCAGAGCTGATTGTAGATTAGGAGGTTGGGCAGTTCAAGCCAGTGGAGCTGTCTCAAAGGAGTACAGTGATGAGTTCTATATGAGCAATTTGCAGCAAAGTGGGCAATTCTGTTATAGCAGGCTTCCATTTTGCTTAGTTCAGTTTTGTTGAGATTAGTCAGAATGGGAGATGTATAGAGTAGGGTGGAGTTGGGAGCAAGCAATGGTTGATCTTGTGTTGTTGGTAAGAAATGGTTTGATACGGTAGAGTGATTCCAGTTTGGCATGTACTTTTTTTAATAGTTAAGTTGAGATGACTATCAAATTTTAGGTGGGAGTCTATGGTTATTCCCAATAGCTTAGCCTGTGCCACTGGAGCGATTGGAGTAGCATTTGTGGAGTAGATAGTGAATTGACTGTTATCAGTGTTTTTGTTAGAAATGGTTATAATCATAAGCTGAGTTTTCTTTGGATTGAGGATAAGTTGGGCTTTGGTTAGGTAGTTTTCAAAATCAGAGAATGCTAGTTGAGTTGTTTGCAGGAGGGTGGGAATGTTTTGTGCAGCACAGATTAAGGTAGTGTCATCTGCATACTGAATGATGGATGCATGCTGTGTGGAGGTATGGAGGTCATTTGTGAAGATTGTGAATAGTTGTGGTCCTAAGACAGAACCTTGTGGGACTCCTATAGTTATGGGCAGCTGAGGAGAGAGAGACTTTTTCCATTTCACAACTTGGTACCTGTCAGTTAAGTAGCTTTGGAACCAGGTAAGAGTGGAATTTGATAGGTGATACCGGTTTAGTTTGTTTAGCAGGATTTGGTATGAGACTGTGTCAAATGCTTTGGACATATCCAAAAAAAAGAGTTGACACCTGCAGGCCTTCATTTTTGAGATGGTTTACTGTGTCTGTGAAGCAGAGGAGGGCTGCAGTGGTACTATGGGCAGGTCTGAAACCATGCTGAGTAGGTGACAGGATGTTGCTGTCTAGGAGATGTTTTAGCATCTGGGTATGGATGCATTTTTCTAGGATTTTGGCCAGGGGGGAGGGTAAAACAATGGGCCTGTAGTTATTAGGTTCAGTGGAGGTCCCACCTTTATGTATTGGTTTAACATAGGATATTTTCCAGAGTTTGGGCACATAGTTTTCAACAATTGATCTGTTTATGAGAGTGGAGATTGGGATAGCAATAGCATCTGCTGTGAGTTTCAAGAAATAGCTGGGGAGTAGGTCAGGTGCTGTTGATGAGGTTTTTAGTTTGGAGAGCATGCCTTTGATTGAAGTGGTGGAAACTGTTTTGAGGGTAAAGCTTGTATTAGTGTTATTTGTGTTGGGGGAGGGGGGGCTAGTGAGGAAGGAACTGTCCTGTGATACTAAGGATGGAATTGAGTTCAAAAAGTGGGAGTTGAATTGCGTTTCGATGGGAACTTTAGTGTCATGGGTGGTTGGTTTGGGAGTAGCCTTTTGGGTGGGTTTTAGAAGCTGGTTTACATTTCTCCAAAATTTTAGGGGGTTGTGTTGGTATTTAGTTTGCAATGTCGTGTAGTAGGATTTTTTGTTCAGCCTAATGCATTTTTTGCACGGTTGCGCAGTTCTTGGTACTTAGTTAGGCTTTGTGTTTCTTTGTTTTTTTTATAGTAAAGCCAGGCAGCGTCTCTGGACTTGAGGATTTGTTTGGTTTTTTACTGAGCCAGGGGTTTGTAGAGGTTCTAACCTTGATTTTGCGCAATGGAGCAACAGTGTCTAGGTGTTGTAGAAATGTTTTGTTGAAATATGCTACAGCCTGGTCAAGTGGGAGGCTTTTTAAGGGGGTCCAGTCACAGTTACAGAGTAAAGTATTGAGGAACTCAGGAGAGATTTTTTTTTGTGTTTCTAGTGGATATATAGTTAGTGGTTTTGCATACGCTTGTTCTACTATGTATAAAGTATATTATGTTGTGGTCACTTAAGGTATCTGGGAGACAGCCTGCGTGGGGGTACAATGTGGGGTTGTTAGTTACGACCCAGTCAAGGATGGATTCCTCTTTAGATTTTTTATCACATCTAGTTGGAATTTGGACTAGCTGCTGGTAGCTATGGAGATTTATTAGATTACTTGGTGGTTCTGATATGCAGGTGAACCAATCTAGGTTGAAATCCCCCAGAATAATGGTTTCTTGTGCATATGTGGAAGAACACCAGGATAAGAAGTCTTCAAGGCTAGCAGGTCTATTACCAGGTGGAATACAGATCACAATTGTGGTGATGACCTTTTTAGGGTGAAGTTGAAGTTGTGAGATAAGTATGGGGGAGGGGTAGGAGTTTGGTAATTGACGTACAGTTAAGTTGGACTTATACAGTAAGGCAGTTCCACCCCCTTTACGAAGTGGTCTGTCTTGTCTAATGATATTGTAGCCAGTAGGGAGAACTTCTGAGTTAGCTATGCTTTTATTTAGCCAGGTTTCTGTTAAAGCAACTATGTCTGGGGAGTAGTGTGCTACTGTGGCCTGGAGTTCAGGTATTTTATTTTTTGTACTTCTAATATTAATATTTAGCATTAAAAGATGGTTGGTTTTGCTGCTGTTGTTGATTTGCCCTGGGATGAAGATAGTGGGGGTGTTATGTTCTGACATTTGTGTTGGAGCAGTTTGTGTTGAACAAGATGGATTTGGGCCTGGGTTGGGGTGAATATCACCACTTATGGTGAGCCTGGTGTTAAAACGGTGATACAGATGTTGGAGTTTGGTGAGGAGTGTGAGAAAGTATTGTGTTTTTTTGGAGTAGGAATGAGAGCACATGTGTTTAGTTCTGAATTGGTCCGTTATGTAGTTCTTGAACAATTGTGGACATATATTATTATAATGTGTGGTGTCTGTATATGAGAGTGCATAATGTAGTGTTGTGCTACTAATTTTAGGGATATTGCCAGAGTGATAACTTGTGGTGTTATAAAGAATTATAAGAAGACAGACTAGACTTAGTTGTTTGTTAGTCATGGTTATAAAGTTTAAGATGGTACTAGGTGGGGGTCTGAACAGGAATTATAGGATTGCACTATATGTAGATGGGTAAGTAGTGTGGGTGATATAAAAAATGCCTAATGGGAATAAGAGTGATTGGGAGTATTTTTTGTGGAGCAAGTTGGTGTGGTATAATGTGATCTGACTTGAGGAGCTGTGATTGGTGGAGGTGATGTGAGGGTGAGCTGTGGGTGTGGCTGTGATTACTATAAATGTAGTAATGTACTATGTAAATGTACTATAAATGTAGTAAATGTAATTTTACTAATGAGTTGACCTTCTATTCTTACTGCAAATGGTTCATATGCATTCTTTCATTTATCCACATCTATAGATGATACTTCATGCCGTTATCAATAACTGCAGCTTTTTGCACATAATCATTAAAGACCTTTAAAAGATTGCTGCTAAACACCCATATATCATGGCAGTATATTATCCCATGTCATTCATCGATAGGCATTCTTGCTGTTGAAGAGGCTATGAATTAACACTTACAAGTTACTGACTAGACTGAGTATATGTTTTATAATATGTGACAGAAATGTTTATTAGAACTGGACAGTATATTACAACTGCCATAAATTCTACAGTATACTTTAAACAGCCCTGACTGCACACATTAGATTCCAAAACAGGCAGGTCACAGTAAAGATAACTTTAATTCTTGTAATCTGGGTATCCTTTTAGCTGTAAATGAGAAGTATGAAGTTGATTTCCTGAATCCCTCAGTGCCATGTTAAACATTAAAGGAAATCTGTCTGCAACACATAACGTCTCCCACAGGGATAGTGACTTTAATGTCTTTGTTCTATGATGCCAGGCTCTGCCACCCTGATCTGATATTCTGTTTTATGTTAATATGAAGTGAATAGCAATATGCTTCATAAGCCTAAATGTAGTGTATATATTTACTTACATATCAGTGCAACCCAATCTTGGAATGAATTCATACTCAGTATTTAACTAACATGGACCTGCCTAATTAATGTCACCTTTAGTTTCTGCAACCAGTCTCATTACAATTATGAAACAAAATTTTAATATGTTGCCTAGTTTTGTACTAATCTGGTCTACAAGAGGCTGTGGTGAGAAAGACCCAAATAATTCCAGCTGTTATAATGATGGATGGTATTGTAACTTTTGCCAGAAAACTGAAGGGATAGTTGAACCATTGTCTTTATTCTTTCATTGGCTATAACAACCATCCAAAAGTCACCCTCCACTATGCCTACCCACTAAGAAGATAATTGACAGCTGATCTCTTGTACATTTTAAGCTAGTATATGGCGACCCCTAACCAGGAAAAGCCGAAAGACAACAACAACATATAGGGTAAATGTACTGGAGTACATATGCTGGCTGCTGATGCCCTAATGGAGGAGAGGGGGGGGGGTCTTCCACATTGAAATCTTATACTTTGACTTTTATTGTTAATATTCATTTTAAGTAACACATCATATTAAAGGAAGAGAGCTTCATTACCACTGGTATGAATAACAGTTATTTAGAAAGAAATAGAGAAAGAAAGCAAAATGAAAAAAGAAATATAGAAAAAAATAAAGAAGTGAACTTTGACCTCTATAAATTAATTTTAGGTAAATTAACTAGTTATTGAGCTGCAGCACCATGGTAACTGAGAGCGTTCCCTTGTTTTAATACAGAAGTTATTGCAAAACAAATCCTAATCACATTCCCAAGTGTGTGTATGCAGTGAAACATTTATAAAACAAAACAACTAAAAAGTAAATTATTTTGCTGGCAACTGGCACCTTTGGAATTTTTTGGATTACCTTTAAGTATTCCAGCCTCATTATATCATTAGGTACTGTCACAGAGCTACGTAGATTGCTGAAGTGATATACAGGATAGCCAGACATATGTTCTTTTGTACTGCAGCCAACACTAACTTCCTCAGAGATGGCAATTATAAAGTTCAGGTTATTAAATATTGTTTGCCTTGCTTACTGCTTTTTGTTGTATCATTTAGTAGACTAATTCATGTAACAATGTCTTTTAGTATAAGATTCAGATTTTAAAGAGTTTTAGTGCAGATTTCCTCCATTGGTCCTATCTGTAAGAGGTCTTTCCAAAATACTGAATAAACAAGCTAACAATGTGAAATACTAAATTAACACTTTGAATCATTAATACAAATACATCAAAAGACACTGCTACGTTCATCAATATTTGCATTTTATTTTTCTAGGGTTGCCCGCATATCTTACAGCACAAACTACGCATTCCTTTTTATTTATTTTCTATGATATTCCAATCTCTGTCTTATGAATTCCTGGTATCACAAACATGACATTTTATTTTGGGGGGGTGCAAATCAGGGCAGATGAGTAAGACAGGCTTCATCATTCCGTTGAAGATGCAGTATAACCCAAGGAATTAGGAGCTTTCCTTCTGTACTAGTAGATTTTCTGTATATCATTTATAAATATTTTCCTATACCCGAATGAAAATCATCTACTTTGCTACTGCGTTTTTTTCTGTCTTCATAAATGAGCCTTAACAATCATGTAGATGTCATATTTGAGTACCTTTAAATCAAGGAATGCTGCAGCAAATCACGTTATGTACTTCTGACAGTTTCTACTTTCATCAGGAAAGATACTAGTTGATAGAATTGTCACTGATGTTTTTTCTGCCAAACCTGGGAAACCTCCTTCTCCATGGCCTAACTCAGTATGGTTTGATCTAAGGAAGACCTTATATGTATACCCTGAGAAATTTATTTGAAAATGTTTCTGTCACCCTTAATGAAGGTGTGTGTATCCATGCAGCTTAATTTGATCTGGCTAAAGTTTTTGACAATATAGTCCATTATGGAATCATATATATCTGAAGGATCTAAAAACACTAAGTCATAATTGCTTGGATCCATGGGCTTCAGGGTCATATACAACAGGAAAAAGAGGAAGAATCCTATGCTCACCATCCCATCACTAGTGGAATCCCTTATTCTGTAACCTACTCACACAGAAATGTTACAAAGATTCCTTGGAAACAGAACAAAAGGATTTTAAAGCTTGTCTTCCAGACAGTGAGTACAACAACCCTTTATCTTCTCTGTCACCTTTTAACGGACACCTCTGCCAGACATACAGAGCATTAAAGGACCTCTGAGTGTTTGAAACTTTTTCTTAGAATGACACCCTGCTGACCTAACACAAGAGTACACTCAGTCTCCATAAAAAACATTAATACAAACTGCAGCATGAAACATTACAGTTTCATATCATAAAGATGTCTGTGCCTATGAAGTCAGCTCATTATCTCACTTAAACTCAATCCATCGAGGTAAAACTTCAAGAAGGAACTGGATGCCTACACCCATAGGTTCTAGCATGGGATTTGGGTCCTTAAGCTCATTATTGTCCAACAGGTTTTGAGCTTGTTTATCAAAACAATATGATATGATATATAATATAAAATAATATAATCATCATCATCTTCTTTTGGCTGTTCCCATTAAGGATTGCCACAGCGGATCATCTGTTTCCATTTCTTCCTGTCCTCTGCATCATGCTCTTTCACACCAACTGCCTGCATGTCCTCTCTCACCACATCCATAAACCTCAACTTAGGCCTTCCTCTTTTCCTCTTACCTGGCAGCTCCATCCTTAGCATCCTTTTCCCAATATACCCAGCATCCCTCCTCAGCACATGTCCAAACCAATGCAATCTCGCCTCTCTTGCTTTGTCTTCAAACTGTCCAACCTGAGCTGACCCTCTAATATACTGATTCCTAATCTTGTCCATCCGAGTCACACCCAATGCAAATCTTAACATCTTTAACTCTGCCACATCCAGGTCTGACTCCTGCCTTTTCGACAATGCTACCGTCTCCAACCCATATAACATAGCTAGTCTCACTACCCTCTTGTAGACCTTTCCTTTCACTCTTATTGGTACCCGTCTGTCACAAATCACTCCTGACACTCTTCACCACCCATTCCACCCTGCCTGTACTCTCTTCTTCACCTCTCTTCCACACTCACCATTACTCTGAACTGTTGATCCCAAGTACTTAAACTCATCCACCTTTACCAACTCTACTCCCTGCATCCTCACCATTCCTCTACCCTCCCTCTCATTTACACACATATATTTTGTTTTAGCCCCGCTGACCTTCATTCCTCTCCTCTCTAAAGCACATCTCCACCTCTCCAGGGTCTCCTCAACCTGGTCCCTACTCTCACTACATATCACAATGTCATCTGAAAACATCATAGTCCTGTCTAATCTCATCTGTCAACATGTCCATCACTACTGCAAATAAGAAAGGGCTCAGAGCTGATCCTTGATGTAATCCCACCTCCACCTTAAACGTATCTGTCACTCCCACCGCAGTCCTCACCAATGTCACACTACCCTTGTACATATCTGTACCACTCTTACATACTTCTCTGCCACTCCCGACTTCCTCATACAATACCACAACTCCTATCTAGGCACCCTGTCATATGCTTTCTCTAAGTCCACAAAGACACAATGCAACTCCTTCTGACCTTCTCTGTATTTCTCCAACAACACTCTCAGAGCAAATATTGCATCTGTAGTGCTCTTTCCTGGCATGAAACCATACTGCTGATCACTAATCATCTCCTCCCTTCTTAACCTAGCTTCCACTACTCTTTCCCATAACTTCAAGCTGTGACAGATCAATTTTATCCCTCTGTAGTTACTGCAGCTCTGCACATCACCCTTATTCTTAAAGATAGCTACCAAAACACTTTTTCTCCACTCCTCAGGTTTCCTCTGACTTTCCAAAATTTCATAAAACAATCTGGTTAAAAATTCCACTGCCATTTCTCCTAAGCACCTCCATGCTTCCACTGGTATGTCATCTGGGCCAACAGCCTTTCCATTCTTCATCCTCTTCATAGCTGTCCTTACTTCCTCCTTGATAATCTGCTTCACTTCCTGATTCACTATCCCCACATCATCCAACTATAATATAATATAATATAATATATATTATAATATAATATAGGCTTCCCTAAACATACTCGAGGTGAAATTGCTCAAAAGCGTCAGTAGCCCACAGAAAAACTGAGACAAACAGCAGAACACAGAATGTATTTTGCCAGAGGAAATTATTGTCGGTGCAATTTCTAATTGTGTGCATCAATGATTCATTTCTTTATGAAGATTTCTCCCTTCTTCAAGCTGATGCAACCATGTGGTTGGTATATGTAAGTCTGAGGGTGTGGAGGGGCTTGCCCCCTGCAAAAACAAGAAAAATGAGTTCTTCAGCTTTTATATTTTAGGCATTTTTTACATTCTTTTGTAATATCAACTTTCAGGAAGTTAGTGTTTCATAGTAGAATCTATAATATAATATAATATAACATAATATAATATAATATAGCAGTAAAAAATACATTTCACTGTGCACTTTTGATACATATAATGATAAATACACTGTCATTTTTTGGTAACATATTGTTTACTACACTTGCAGCATAACCATTGATGCAGTTTATGAATCTCACAGCAGCCTTGTTATTAGGCACAGCCTATACAGCAATCTAGAAATGCTCGTAATAGCAACCTAGAAAAGGTTCCGCTTGTTTTGTGCATGTCCCCCCCCCCACCCTCCTATTTTATTAGTCTATATCTGTGTTTGAAGGACCTGCATGAAATTGAAAAACTGGGAAACTGCATTTAACAGCCAATGAAAATAACTCATGGGTTTCTGAGGTAACTGCTTGAGTAGACACAAATACCTTAATAATACAAAGAGACTATTTTCCAAAGGCTATTGAGCCATCATCAGCCCTGATATTGAAATCATCCATGTTGAGGCAGCTGAGCAACATCAAGATGGAGGAGACAAGGAAATCAGTAAACTCTTGAAGGAACATACTCACCCTACTGGGTGGGTGGTAGATACCATAGTATGAGTCTGCACCCATCTGAAACTCAAAAGCTTGGTAACCCAAACTTTCATCTTCCTCAGTCCTGTAGTCAAATGATAAAAAAATAACAATAATTCATCTACTGGCCTGAAATGGTCTAGGGTACTGTATTACAGAAAAGAGAACCTAGGTTGGGGACACCAAAGCTGAAAGAAATGACTGTTTTGTCCAGTCAAGTCTCCATTACAAAAGCCAGGTTTTTTACATGTCAGACAAAATACCCATCTTGTTACAGCCTTCTTAATCTGGTGAAATAGCAAATATATTTACATATGTACCTGGGGACTACCATAAAGCTAGAGGGTCATCCTTATGAGCTGGGTAAGTAGTAAATTAATGCAGATGTGGTGCCCTTATATGTCTCATTGATGTTGTGTCATTTGGATTATATTCTTAATTTGTTTTAAGGTTATATAAATATCTAATGCATTTCCACTTTTTCTGACTTTTCATTGTTTTAATGCATCTCTTTCTGCATCACTTATCCCTTATTTATATGACTTTTAATACAGAATTATGTGGTACTGTCATTATGATATTTTACCTAGTGATGGTAGAGTATGGAGTTCCTGCAGAAATGAGCAGCTCTGCCTGTTTTATGGAAGTGCTATAAACATTTCTGGACAGTTTTGCTTGTGGGGTAGTAGAGATTTTGAGATGACTATGATCACATTGTCCCCCTGATTCTGACCCAACTGATGAAAAGCCCCACCGGGCTTCTCCCTTCTTGGTGGTTAGTGGCTAACTGCTTCCATTTCAGCAATTTAGTTCTTTATCAAGGACTACCTCCAGGATGAGGTGTGAATGTATTCGCAGACTGCATTGCTGTAAATATCTTTCTGCATTGTTATTTAGCACTGTATTTTTATATATATATATATATATATATATATATATATATATATTTTTTTTTTTTTTTTTTTTTTTTTTTATTGTTTGTATAGCACAGTTAGGATTGGGATATCAGCGGTGTGCAATTTATATTTAAATTGAATAAATTTGCCTAAGGTCGGGTGGCACGATGCCAGGGTAATTGTATGGGCTAGGCTTGTAAAGGCCCCAGGGCAATTAGCCTAGTACACGTCTATGAACCTATGACCCTATAATACTCAAATTTGTCATTTTTCTGGTTGAGATTCAGAAAGTCACAGCATGATGTGAAGGTCTTACTCAGATGTTTTTCCCATCTGGTTAAGTCTTTCCAATTCAGTGACTGCTCTGCCACTGAGGTTTTTCCATCCTGAGGATCTTAGCACAAAAGACAGTCTCACAGGCAGAGGTGCATGCTATTGAGGCAGTCCAGGGGAGTGGCTAATGTTAACTAGCCATTTACTGTTCCCTGGAATTGTTTATGACATATGATTTGCTCGTCTGACTAAAATTTTACTAGAAAGAAAAAAGTGAACACAGTAAAATACAGTGGTCAACCATTCACTACTATGGAAGTACCCAGGGTTCAACTAAGTTCAATGAAGGCATGGGGAGGAGGGTGTATGCATGTGTATGGACATGCGTGTCAGTGTCTGTATGGGCATGAATGTGGCTGCATGAACGTGCATCATGCATGTGTATGAGCATGTCCCTATCTGGGTGGTCATACTGGATGATAAAGTAGACACTCAAGAGTCTGGTGTGTGTGTGTGTGTGTGTGTGTGTGTGTGTGTGTGTGTGTGTGTGTGTGTGTGTGTGTGTGTGTGTGTGTGTGTGTGTGTGTGTGTGTGTGTGTGTGTGTGTGTGTGTGTGTGTGTGTGTGTGTGTGTGTGTGTGTGTATTTGCTGTCTGAATGCGTGTATGTGTTAGTGTGGAAGGAACTTTGCTAACGATGCATTGTTACCAAACGTAGGGAAAACTATAGCATGGCAAGGTCTGACAGCACTAATCTGTGATTTAGAGACATGCTAATGAAACAATAATGAGGTCTTTCTTATTGCAAGTCATACGTGTTTTTGAATCTCATTTTCTTTCTCACATCACACTGACTGGCAAACCTACATTAGTAAATTAGCATGAGTGGTGAGCATTTTTCTGGATCCTATGGCCTCTCTCATTTTAGGGATGCATTTTGGTGCAAAGACCTTACTGTTTTCTAACTGATTAGCACAGAGGTATCACATTTATAACCTGAAATATTAATGGCCTTCAGGAAAGGAAAGGTTAACACTGACTTAAATTTACATCCCCTCTCCTCTTGTTTGTTTTCTTCAGTTAATGTATATTATGGGTTGCAAGATATTAAAGTTTAAAGTGGCTAAGATAGTGATGCATATCCCAGGGCATGGATCCCAGTGCAGGTATAGCCATCCTATGAGGGAGGCACAGACAGTGGGCATACAAGCTATGCCTATTGCATGCAAAGGATAGAAGGTTTTCATTAGTGGGTTATTTACATAGCACAAGATACACTATGGGGAGTACATATACACCTAATAGATATGACAGCTCCTTCTTATTATCAGTAGAACAGAAATTATCTCACATTGTACAACCTCTTAGCATTCTGGTTTTAAACCCACAATTCAATTACTTAAGAGGTGCTGTAAGGGAGTATTGGCTGAATAACAGGAAGCTGATTTTTGAGTACAGATTGGTTTGACTGAACCTTGGTGGCTAACCTTTCCTGCCTAAAAACAAGTCAGGTCTACTTTCTGCAGATCAGAAGGTCATTTTGAGTTTTTCTTATTTTTGCACAGCTCTTCTCCCATGAAGAAAATGTTGCAGTTTTTAGTAAGTACTATTTAGACCATCCAATTATGTTCCTTTAAGTCCTAGGTATTTAGTAGTTAACCATAGACTATTTTTGGCTTGTTGCATACTCCATACTGGTAGATGAGCATAGGTTCATAGGTTGGTACTAGGCTATTGGTCCTAGGGCCTATACAAGCTTAGCCATAACAATTTCCTGTCTATTTCTTCCCACAATATTTACTTCCCTGGACCCCTGTCTAGCAGGGTGACTGACGTTATCCCTGGGGTGAATTTCCTATCTCCCATCCAATTGTCAAGGTTCCTTTTGAAAAGGGCCAAAGACGCTCTGCTTGACATGTATGGGCAGTCTATTCCAGAGTCTGGGGAGTCTCTGGGTCAGGAACCTATCCCTCCAGCATGTTTTGTTCATTGTGATGACAAGGTTTAGATCCCTAGAGTTTGTGGCTCTGAGGGATTGGGATTTCTTTAAGTGTAGCATGTCCAACAGTTTTTACATGGCCTTGTATGTTAAGCAGAGATCTCCTCGGAGTAGACGATATGCGACAGAGTATAGCAGGAGTTTTTTTTTGACGGTCAGCATAGGGCATCTGCTTTAGGCCTGTAATTCTTTTAGTGAGGTATTTCTGCAGCCTTTCCAGTTGTTGCAGATGTCTTGAGTGGTACATACCAAATGGGGCGTTGTATTCTATAATGGGTCTAATGAGGGATGAGTACAGTGGGACAATGACCTCCTTTTTTCTGGATGAAAAGCCCTTAGTGATGAGGTGTGCCACATAGAAGGATTTCTTGACTGTTGTGGCGATGTGGTTATCGAAGATGAGACCACTGTCCACCTGTGTCTCTAAGTCTCTTATCACACTTTCGGTGTTTAGTGTACTGCCACCTATGTGATAATTCACGGGTACATGTTTTTTCCCAAAGGGGATAACTATACATTTCTTGACATTGAGCTTGAGCCCATGGCTCTGGCACCAAGCATCTGTTTCTTTAAGGCCCTTTTGTAGAATATCCACATCATTTGGGGATTCAATAATGGCTCCCAGTTTGCAGTCATCTGCGTACTTGGTTAGCCAGAGTCTCTTAGTGTTGGCTTGTACTTCAGAGAAGAAGATGCCAAACAAGAGCGGTCCCAGGATTGAACCCTGAGGTACTCCACTTGTCACTTGTCTGGAGCTGAATTTGGAGTTGGTTACTTTTACAGTGTGGGTTCTACCAATAAGCCAGTTGGCAACCAATCCAGTGACATACGGATTAATGCCCAGCTTAGTAAGTTTAGCTATGATTCCAGAGTGGGGGATGGTGTCGAAGGCCTTGGCGAGGTCCAGATAGGCTGTGTGGCCTGCCTTACCCTTGCCCACAGCTCTGGAGACTGATTTGAAGAAGTCAGTCAGGTTCAGGAGACAAGATTGGCCCTTCACAATCCCAAACTGGGTGGGGTCCAGTGTTTTAAGATTGCCACTGTCTTTGTTTATAAGTTCCATGGTAATACATTCCATGGCCTTGCAGATCAGGCTCATCAGACTGATGGGGTGGTAGTTCCAGATCCAAGGTGGCTCCTTCCTTGTGGAGTGGGATAACTGTAGCTGTGTGCCACTCAATGGGCACGAAGCCTGAGGTGAGGCTATGATTAAACATGACACTTAGGTGACGTGCCAGTTCATTTTGTAGTTCATGTAGTACACAACCCGGGGTGGGCAATATGGCATTTCCATAAGGGACGTCACTGAATGGTAATTATTATTTATTATTTATTTTATTTTACATTTGTTGACCGGGCTAGTCTAGCTGGATATATGTCCATTTTCAGTAGAGGCCCGGGGAGAAAAGCTCCAAGCATTAGCAGTGACAGAAATTACATTAATATAGTAATAGTGAAATGAATTACAGCACATTGTTACATTGCGGTTCAGATAAACTTGTACAGATCAAATACAGAGAGCAATCATTTGAGAGATAGCAATCAAAAGAACTTGAAATTTGAATTGTAAACCATTTTTATCAATTTTTTTTAAGTAGTAAGAAGATAATCAATATTACAGGTATGTGACATTGAACAGTGGAGTAGGGAAGTGTAGAGAAAGGAAAAGGGGGAAAGAGATATCAGTCTGGGTTAGAGCAGGGACAAAGCCAGTGAGTTTTAAGATATTCTTTAAGATGCTTTTTAAAAAGATGAGTGGAAGCAAGAGATGAAAGTTCATTAGGAAGTTGGTTCCAGCATTTTCCAACTGTGTTGGTGAAGAAACTACATACCAAGTAGACTAGGATACTGCAATCTGTTAAGGAGAGGCTTGTAGGGAAAGCTCAGTACTTAAGAACTCAACGCCATAATGTTTACACCTTGTAGAATCAAAATCTCTGAAGCTCGACTTTGAACAGATATAAGCAATTTCTCAGGCGGATTTATGGAGCTGGAAGCATATTTGGCTCACAGAGTTACTATGGCCAAAGAAATGGTTGTGCAGATCTTCTAGTTATTCAGTGTTAGGTGGGTGGGAGTCACTAAGATCCCAAGAATGCCACTGGTACATAGGGATCCTCTACTTTCTCCCCTCCAGTTTATCCACACCATAAATATGCAAACTCTGTCCAGTCATCAACATACCACTCAACTGTACAGATATTCACAGAATGTCCAAATTTTTGCTTCATATTTTTGGTCTGTTTTTCAGAAAATTACAGTTTTCTGCCAAATTAGTACCAAATCATTAAAGCTTGAAGTTAGAAAATAATGACAGGCAAATGAGTTTCAGACTTCATACCCTTCAGAAAAATTCATGTAATGCAAAATCTGTCATTCTATCAACTTTCTAAGTTTGTAAGAGCAATATTTAAAAATTGTACCTGTTTTGTGCCTTTGTCCCACTTTTATTTATGGCTTTGCCCAGATTTCTTGCTCTATGAGGTTGAGAGGTATGGTCATCAATGCTCCCACAGAAAGATGCAGACTGCTGTCACGCTACTTTAAATACGCTATAGAAAGTAATGATCTTTTTGAGGACTATTTACACTATATCCACTTTTAGTGGTCATCAAACTAAGCTAAAGGCTTCTTGGGCAGACCCATTATGAATTATGAAGTAATTGTTGCCATTAATTTGATGATACCAAAAAAGTGTAGGTCCAAATGGCCCATCATAACTTCATTATGGTTCACCACATAGGTCACTGGCTCACTATGCAACTAACTACTGATACATTTTCAAACTTTAGCTATTAAAGGAGAGCAACCTGTCACAATGTGCTCGCAATAAAATGCTGGGATGTGTACTTATGTCTATACATATAAATCCTGTAGCTCTGCAATTTTTCAAAGCCACCATAATGCCTATAAAGTACTGTGACCTACTATATTTAATAAGTTTGATCCTGTTGAATATGAGATCAAAGAAGTTAAAATGTATTTCTCTGTAAGGATTCTAAAGTTTAACATTTTAAAATCAACAAAACAGAATAATGAAGGTTCATTGGGCAAAAAGCTTTAAGTATTTAATTATTTTTGTCTTTTTGTTGGTGATTGTTAGTGCTTGTTCATTGTCTATTAATTATATTGAATACTTTGCTTTGTTAATGGATTTATTCACCAAAAGAGATATTAGACAAGGTGCTGGAGCCCTGGTTGCTGAGGCAGTCTTTGTACACATGCATTACTCAAAGTTGAAATTATTGTTTACCACTATCCGTAGATATTTAATGTTAGTGTCCTGCTGGGCTAAAGCCTAAATGCTGCTGATTGGTTGTCGCTCTCTTCCCGGGCTTTATGTGCTGGGAAGAGAGCGAGAATCAGTCAGTTCAGTTTGGCTTAGGAGGAATCGAGCTTAAGCTTTAATTGTGATCATCATTGTATTTTTTTTTCATTTCTGTTTCGGAATCGACGGTTTTTTTTTGGTGGATTATTGTCGTTTGGACAGCGGAAGAAGAGCAGAAGAAAGAAGAAGGAAGAAGAAGAAAGAAGAAGAAGAAAGAACAGAGTGAAGGACGGGTGCAGAATAGAAGGCTGTGTGTGTTGCTGGAGTTTGGGCTGGTAGGTGAAGGCTGTGTGTGTGTGTGTGTGTGTGTGTGTGTGTGTGTGTGTGTGTGTGTGTGTGTGTGTGTGTGTGTGTGTGTGTGTGTGTGTGTGTGTGTGTGTGTGTGTGTGTGTGTGTGTGTGTGTGTCACTGGAGTTTGGGCTGGTAGGTGAAGGCTGTGTGTCGCTGGAGTTTGGGCTGGTAGGGGATGAAGGCTGTATGTGTCGTTGGAGTTTGGGCTGGTAGGTTAAGGCTGTGTGTGTGTGTGTGTGTGTGTGTGTGTGTGTGTGTGTGTGTGTGTGTGTGTGTGTGTGTGCAAGTTTCATTTTTCTTTTTTGTTATGGTATTATGGCATTGTGGTTTACTGATATAATTGAGATTCTTTTTTTTTTGAAAGATCTTGAGAAAAACAGAAAAGAATGGTCCACAGAATATGATAAGCACAAGACAGATACATGGATGAGACCAACTTTTTGCTGTGCTCTGACATATTCATCATTGGCAGATTATAAAACTACTGTATTTGTGCTATACATTCATGCTCTATATATAATGTCTGCCTATTTAAGATTTAAAGAGGACTGCTGAGTACCAACTTACTATTAGCTTCCTTCACTTTGTAAGGCATGTAGCAAATGCAAACATAGCAAAATAGCATGTTGTTGTCACTTGTGCAAAGACATTCCTTTAAGAATTGTCTCAGATTCATGAATAACATGACAACTTAAACACAATTTTTATAGATCTCACAGTTCACTTCAAATACAATGGAAGTAACTTGCTACAACGTCTGTAGAAAAGATTGCAGAATCTGTTTTGTGAAAAAAATCTCCAGAGAGAAAAGACTTTTATGGCCTAAAATTGTAGATGGCTTTGTCATAAAAATCATGTGCTGTCTGAATTAGTAAAATAAAGCAAACTGTCTTTGTCTTTGGAACTATATGCCCCCGCCAATCATTTTATCCTCTGAAGGTTCATGCTTTTCCTGGTATCACTATGATGCTGCAGAAGCATAAATCCTTTTAGTCACTTAATTTAGTGCTACAGAAGATGAGGGGTACTGGACTGTCTCCAATGAATGTCCACACTAGGCAATAAGTTTAGCTATCTATTGTGAGAACTTAATCCATTGAATGTTTGGGAGCTGTACCCCCCCCCCCCATTACTGGCTTTGTCCACATGTTTTTTTTGTTAAGAGGTTGAGAGCTAAGGTGAGAACTGAATTCACTGAATATGTTTGGGGGCTGTATTCCCCCATTATTGGCTTTGTTCAGGTGTTTTGTGCCAAGAGGTTGACAGCTATGGTGAGAACTGAATTCACTAAATGGTAGCCATTTAAGTTTGTCTTCCTCTCTTTCACAAAACAGCGGATTTGGCATAGTGGTATGTTTCTCTGACTGTTTTGCACAGGGCCCCCTGGGTTAAAGACGTGGCAGTGAAATGTATGGTGGTAACACAGCATTTTATTCTAGTAACTTTCCAACATTGTACAATGTTTAAAATGTGTCCCTGGTTTTTGGGCTTTTGTCCCCCCCCCCCCAATAAATTTTGGCTTTTTCCAGATGTCTTGTGCTGCAAAGTTCAGAGATACAACTGTGTGTCGAGTAGATTTTACAATGAGCTGAGAGCTGCAGGGGAACAAAACTTTAGTGATGCTTATTCTGAATCTGCTTGCATTGTTAATAGCACAACAGGTAGTGTCCTTGCTTTTGATGCAGAAGGTTGTGGGTTCTACTCCCACAGTAAATAGATGCATTGCTGTTTCTGTACTGTGTTGTAAAGTGGGTGGAGGCTGTAGCCCTTTTTGGCAAAGATACCTAGAGTAGTAACTATGAACCTGTTATCAGTTTGCCATACAGTCCCTATTGCGATATTACTAGCTTATCATTTTTTTAATGCATGCAACATAGGCAATTTATTCCTCAAGGGCAACAGGCACTTTATTTGTAGATGAATAAACAATGACATATAAAGTTGTTTGCTAGCAGCAACCTCTTCATTGTTACAGATTTCTTTAATGTGGAATTATTTAGATAACTTTTACACTTCAGAGATTGTGCATATTTACTGAACTGTAGAAGGTTGAGTAGACTTTCATGATGGAAATGTTCTGAATTGGGAATACAACTGTGTGTCGAGTAGATTTTACAAGGAGCTGAGAGCTGCAGGGGAACAAAACTTTAGTGCTGCTTATTCGTAGTATGCCCGCATTGTTAATAGCACAACAGGTAGTGTACTTGCTTTTGATGCAGAAGGTTGTGGGTTCTACTCCCACAGTAAATAGATGCATTGCTGATACTGTACTGTGTTGTAAAGTGGGTGGATGCTGCAGTCCCTTTTGGCAAAGATACCTAGAGTAGTAACTATGAACCTGTTATCAGGTTTGCCATACAGTCCCTATTGCGATATTACTAGCTTATCATTTTTTTTAATGCATGCAACATAGACAATTTATTCCTCAAGGGCAACAGGCACTTTATTTGTAGATGAATAAACAATGACATATAAAGTTGTTTGCTAGCAGTAATCTCTTCACTGTTACAGATTTCTTCAATGTGGAATTATTTAGATGACTTTTACACTTCAGAGATTATGCATATTTACTGATACTGGTGGAGTGTAGAAGGTTGAGTAGACTTTTATGATGGAAATGTTCTGAATTGGGTAGTTTTGTCATTGGTGCATGCATTTTGTTTCATTGTTTACTAATGTTCAAAACAATAAATTTAAAATGCCCTCTAACAACTGTACTGTATTGTACAAGGAATACAGTTTAATACAATTGGAAAGGTGTATCAAAGAGCATAGGTATGTTTCATGTTCAAGGGGCCTATGATTTTAAAACATCCCAAAATGGGCCTATGATTTGAAAACAGCCCAAAGTTAATCTTTATCTGCCACTGGCAAATGTATTTTCTTTGAATATGGGTTTCAATGCTGTTTCAATGCATGTCAGTTTCAAGGGCAGATAAGTTTTAATGCTAAGTCTGTTTTCATTGTGAGACTGCATTGCTTTGTTTAGCAGATATCTATTGGGGTTTGTGCTGTAAAAATGCAAAATAAAACTTTCAAATGAAATCCAAATCATTGCAGAAGTAAAGCAGTATGCACATTACAGTGTTTATGGTAAATGGGGCAAAATAACCAAGAAATGGGACACTGGAATGGTTGCAGGGAGGAGGCTCCAATCGATCATGATTTTGAGAGGGGAAGGGCAGCAAACTCAGACAGCCCTGGTTGAACTATACCACTCAGCTGTCCATATTTTTGCAGAATGAATAGATATTTGCTTCTTAGTTTTGGTTTGTTCCTCATAAAATGTGTGGTTTTCTGGCAAATCATTTAGGAATGAAGTCACTAAATGACAGACATTGAGTTTTACCTCATAACCTTCAGAAAAATGCATGCTAAAGCAAGACATGTTATTCTATCAACTGTCCTAAGTTTATACAAGAGCAATTTTTAGTAGTGTTTGTATGTTCCCCCAATATATTTGGCCTTGTCCAGATTTCCTGCATTAACAGGTTGAGAGGTACGTGCAAATAAAATTGCTTTATAGAATTAGGCATATCCAAACCTCTCAACTGTCCCCGATTTTGGCTCAAAATGTTGCTCTTCCCCTAATAATCCCTCTGCAAAATGGCAATTTTGGAAGAAAACATGGAGGGTTTACAATTAACAAATAACTTTAATAATCAGTTATAGATTACTTTTATTTCAAAAATGCATGTAGATTATTTTTTTTTTGTCAGCTGCTCAAGTTAGCAGTACTAATATTAAAAGTGTCCCTTCTTTGACAGGTTCCCAGCTGTATTGTGTGGCTATTTTATATTTTTGCATCACATTTTTGGTCCATTTTTCATAAAATGGTGGGTTTTTTTTGGCAAATTAGTGGCAAATCATTAAAGACTGAAGTTAGAAAATAATGAAAGACATTTGAGTTTCAGAACTCGTACCTTTCAGAAAATTCATACTAATGCAAGACCTACTATTCTATTATCCTTCTAAGTTTATAAGAGCAATATTTAAAAATTGTCCTTATCTTTGGCCCTTTGGCCCACTTCTATGTATGGCTTTGTCCAGATTTCTTGCTCTGAGGTTGAGAGGTATGACATGTGTCAGGGCCATCGCAGTCAGCCAGATACATTTCAAATTGTGACAAACTTGTTGCACCCCACTCCCCCATGTAGTGGCTCTGGATGTGTCCAAGCAAGGCAAGGAGCAGTTATGCAGTGTAAATGTGCAGACTATTCCCCCCCATCCAAGGTAAACACAAGTACTACAGTGGCTTTTCATCTGTCATTGATTTTGCAGAATGTTCTGGTTTCTGTCATTTTTATACTGTTGACATATGCTTATTATTATTCAGAAAGTGCCTTTTGCTCTGTGTTTAAGTATCAGTGCTTTAATGACCATCAGGTAAGCTTGTCTGATTTTGTAAGATGCAAGTAAGTTTTAATAAGCAGTATTGCCAACATTGAAAGCCTTTCTGTTGTTGCCATTCAGAGAATACTTACATAACTAGATAATGTATAAGCCTTGGGTATTGAAATGCATATGACAGTATTTGTAATAAAGGCCAGGATTAGATTATGTTAAGCTCATTACAGCCTCTACCTGCAAACTAAACAGAATGCCAATCTATCATGCATGGCCCATATCCTGTGCAGTAATCCTTTAAGCAATATATGTTGAGCTTGTTTCTTGTTTGTGTTTCATTTTTCACTTTGATCATGTTTTCCCCATGAAACAAGTAGATAGTTGTCAGGCAGCAGGTCTTTTTTGGATAAGAAACATTTTTACAAGTGAGGGTATCACAGAGCTTGCTACTTTCAGCATGTTACTTGGTACTTTAATAAAGCTGAATATAAATTATAATTAGAGCTGGAGTGCAAGGAGAAGTGATTTGAGTTAAGTGCTGCTTGTTTTTCTTATACTTGATTTTGACTGGCATTCCAGTAATGTATTTAAAGTTATTTATTTTTTCATGCCTCACATCCTTTTTGTTTCCATCTAGATATTAAGTAAGCTGTCATGCAGCCAATGGATTGAAATTTTTTCTTCTACACTTCATTTTGTCTTAATTGGACTCCCATAATGATGGTTTGGCACCCAGGGCAGCGTATTTGATTAAACTTTTTGTGGTTTTGAGCATAGCTCCTCCCCTTTCTAGTTGGCCACACCCGTTCCCATTGACTCCACCCATTCAGCTGTCTCCTGCAGCCCCCCTTTGATTTAAAGTCACCAGGCACCACTGTATACATATATATATATATATATATATATATGGGTCTATGTTGAATAATCAAAGCACAGAACCTCAAAACTCATATGGCTGAATCCATATGATCGAAGTTCCGTAACATCGATTATTCAAAAAAAAGAAAAAAAAAACAAAAAGCATTAACATTACATGTATGCATGTACGCTACTAAAATATACAAACTCTGAGATCACACTACAGTGAAGAAAAGGGTATATTCTCGTTCTGCACTGTACAGAGATCTCCGTTTAGATGTTCGAGGTTCCGGAACTTCGATCATATGATTTCAGCCATATGAGATTCAAAGTTCTGTGCTTCGATCATCTAGCAAAGACCCATATATATATATATATATATATATATATATATATATATATATATATATATATATATATATATATATATTAACCAATACATAATTATAGCTAACTGCATCATCAGTACTACAACCACTCAATTATTCAGCCATTTCACCTTAGCCTAATTAGCAGTCATTAAATACCTGTTGACTATTGATACCTTTAAGCTGGTCCTCCTACTGTCAGGCCTCTCACTCCTGTTTCCATCCCATTTCCATTTTCTTGTTACGCATTAATTATGTCTAGAATAATCACTGCTTCCTTTATATTTTTAAAAAGCATGCTTATCATCTGAAATACCTTGTACCAGTATATTGAACTCTCGTGCGTACACCCCTTTTCATCATTCCATAAAGCATGCTCACCTAAGTTATAAATTGCTAGATGCTACTCCAGCTTACAAAATAATAACTATTCATTTAATGCACCATTGCCTCCTAGAAGACTCTTCTCCTAAAAGTGCTTAATAAAGTTTTGTAGACTGAAAAAAATATTCTATTCCATATCTTTATATCTTTTATGTACTCCCCTGTTTCTACGATAAGTTTAATTTATATTTTAATAATAATGTTAACAATTTGCAGTCTGGTTTGTGCTTCTCAGATGACCTTAAGTCACCAACTCACGTATTTTCATTAATATTTAGTCACTCATCTACATCCTACAATAAACGCAAATTTATCAATCAAGACCTCAAAATACAAACCCCATTCTGATGCCACTTGGTCCATAGTAATCCAATCTTCCTTCAAATTTCTCAGCTGGATTATCCACATAAAAAGATGCACTTCTGTGTCAGACCCAACTAGTTTTTTTTTTTGTAGGAAGTGGAATCATTTGTTTACATATGCAATAAAACATGAGAGAATGTGTATGGATCATATATTACTGCATTACCAGAGATTTTGTGATCCCGGGGGAGAATTCATAAAGAATCTCTATGCTCCTGCGCAGAACTAATGCTGACAAGCTCTGCTGTGTGGACGCCTATATCACCGCCCATTTGAATAAATCAATACTAAGCAGTGTTATGATGGCCAAACTGCAATACTCTTGTGATGATGCATTGAACACAACAATGGAACCAGCTACAGCAGTCCTACAATATGATAGCTCACTTAACCTTCAGACATGACTCAACTCTGGTCAGGAAAGCAAGCTGCATGAATAGAACCACTGCACTTTGTGAACACAGCAGCAGAAAAAGAAGGTAGTTGTTGTTGTGTCTTTCGACTTTTCCTGGTTAGGGGTCGCCACAGCAGAACTCCAGTCTGCTAATGATTGGTAGTTGATTTTTACGTGCTGAGTTACCAGCCCTGACGCAAAACCTTCAACGAAGGTATGCCCATTCACGCATGTCTCCACGCAGAAGACGCTCTAGCTGAGAATCGAACCGGACAGCATCTTACTGTGAGGTGACAATGCTACAGCAGCACCACCACCGTACCACATCAAAATGTTTAGTGTGGGTTATTATACAGTAATCTAGATGGCCAAGCACATGTGGCCAGTTAGTTTAACACCATTGTGGAGTGCAAAAATCATGCATAAGAAATATAAAGGGGAGAAGAGAAAGCAGGTGAGAATACATAAGGGGAACAAATTAGACAGTATAAGGTTGAACAAATGTGCAGCATTTATACATCAGGATCTAGCATGCAAAAATCCTGTTCGAGAATTGTCGGATAGTACGGCTATCAGTAAAAACCAAAAGAAAAATCTAGCAAGGGTAGATTTTCCACTGTGTGATTCCTTAAACCTCTTGCATTACAGGCAACATGGGATATAGGTTCATAGGTGTGTACTAGGCTAATGGCCCTGGGGCCTTTACAAGCCTAGCCATAGGATTACCCTGGCATAGTGCCACTCAACCTTAGTTCCCAGTGTATCTATCGAGTAGAGCCACTGGAGTGATCCCCAGGATTAATTTTCTATTTCCCATCCACTCATCAAGATTTCTCTTGAAGAGGGTCAGCGAGGTGCTCTGCTTGACATGTATGGGACGTCTATGCCATAGCATGAGCAGTCTCTGGGTTATGAACCTGTCCCTCCAGCATGTTCTGTTAATTGTGGTAATGAGGTTGAGGTCTCTGGAGCAGGTGGTGCAGAGGGATTGGGATTTCTTTAGATGTAGCATTTCTAACAAAGCTGGGTCAGACATGGGTTTGTAAGTCAAGCAGAGTTCGCCTCTATGTAGGCGATATGAGACAGAGAATAGTTGGTGTTTTTTGAGTCTGTCCATATAGGACAAGTGTTTAAGGCCTAGGATCCTCTTTGTGAGGTATGTTTGAGGCCTCTCCAGTTGTTGCAGGTGTCTAGTGAGGTACATGCCAAATGGGGCATTGTACTCAATGATTGGCCTAATGAGGGACGAGTAGAGGCAGACAATGACCTCTTTCTTCCTGGATGCAAAACCCTTAGTAAT
This sequence comes from Protopterus annectens, assembly GCF_019279795.1. NCBI lineage: Eukaryota > Metazoa > Chordata > Ceratodontiformes > Protopteridae > Protopterus > Protopterus annectens. The sequence goes on along the minus strand of NC_056730.1, from coordinate 417,195,714 downwards.
GAGATGTGCCACATAGAAGGACTTTCTAACCACAGTGCAAATGGGGTGATCAAAAGACAGGTTGCTGTCAGCCTGTGTTCCCAGATCTCCTATAATGCCTTCTGTGTTCAGTGGACTACCATCAATGTGGTAATGCATGGGAACTGGGTTTTACCCAAAGGGGATGACGACATTCTTTTGGCACTGAGCTTAAGGCCATGGTTCTGACACCAGTCTTTGGTCACAGTGAAGCCATTATGTAGGATGTCAACATCACTTGGGGAGTTAAAAATAGCTCCCAACTTGCAATCGTCAGTGAACTTTGTCAGCCAGAGTCCCTTTGTGTTGCCCTGGACTTCAGAGAAGTAGATACCAAACAGGAGAGGGCCCAGGACCGAACCCTGTGGGAATCCACTTTTGACTAGTCAGCAGTCTGACTTAGAGTCAGCTACTTTCACACTCTGGTTCTATCTGTGAGCCAGTTTGCAACCCACTTAGTAATATAGGGGTTGATGCCTACCTTAGTGAGTTTTTCTATGATTCTTGAGTGGGGAATGGTATCAAAAGCCTTGGCCAGATCAACGTAGGCTGTATGAACCACCTTGCCTTAATCCACAGCTCTGGGGGCCGACTCAAAGAAGTCAACCAAGTTGAGCAGGCATGATCTACCCTTCACAAAACCAAACTGTGTGGGATCCAAAGTTTGGAGACTCCCTATATCCTTGTTTATTAGGTCCATGATGATGCGTTCCATAGCTTTGAATATCAGGCTAGTCAGGCTAATGGGGCAATAGTTCCCAGGGTCTGTAGTCGCTCCTCCTTTGTGGAGAGGGATGACTGTAGCAGTGCACCATTGGGTAGGGACAAAGCCTGAGGTGAGGCTGTGATTGAATAGGGCACACAGGTGAGGTGCCAGTTCACTCTAGTTCATGTAGAACACAGCCAGGGATATTGTCAGGTCCCATAGAAGCTGTATTCTTGCCCTTGGAAAGTGCTGTTTTAACCTGTGCAGCAGTAATACTGGGTGCCTGACAATCTACTGGTATTGTGATTGGTCCTTTGGGGGGGAGAGGGGTGAAGTTGGCACTGAATCTGTCAGTCAGTTGTTGTTGTGTCTTTCGGCTTTTCCCGGTTAGGGGTCGCCACAGTGGAACTCCGGTCTGCTAATGATTGGCAGTAGATTTTTACGTGCCGAGTTGCCGGCCCTGACACACAACCTTCAACAAAGGTACGCCCATTCACGCATGTCTCCACACAGAAGACGCTGTAGCTGAGAATTGAACAGGACAACGTCTTACTGTGAGGTGACAATGCTACTGCAGCACCACCACCGCATTGTTATACTGGCAATATCTGTTGGCTCGGTATAGGAGGTACCATTGTGGAGTACCTCAGAGCAAATCTGGGTATTGCTGTGGAGATTCTTTACAAAACTATAGAAGGCCTTGTGGTTGTCTTTACTATCTGCTGCAATTCTGTTTTCATAGCTAGCTTTAGAGGATTTGATAAGGGATCTCAACTTTTTGTTGAGACTGATAAGGGAGTTTTTCCAGTCTTGGGACTTCACCTTATTCTGCATCAGTTTCCTCCTTCTGTTGTAGAGTTTGTTTATGGCAAGGGACCACCAGTTTGGCTTCCTTTTTTTGGAGGAGAGCATCTTGGTTCTATTGGGTATGGCGAAATCCATGCATTTGTGTATGTGTAGTTACAGTGCATTGGTGTATGATTCAGCAGTCATACAACTATTCTCCATTTGCGTGGGTGCTGTGAAGTTAGCCACCTCTGTTTTTAGGAGCCCAAAGTTAGCTTTGGAGAAGTTTTTCATGGTGGTTACCTTTGCGGCGGGGGGGGGGGGGTGGATTTCCAAGGTGATTAGTTTGTGGTTGGATCTAACCAGGAAGGAGCTGACTATTGATGCAGAGCAACGGTTGTCCATGTTAGTAATAACCAGGTCAAGGATGTTGCTACCTCTAGTGGGGATAAGAACAAGCTGGTCCAGGGCATTGGAATTAATGAACTCCAGGAAATGTAGGGCAAGTGTATTGGTATATGAGTAGTTTTTCCAGTTAATGGAGGGGTAGTTGAAGTTGCCTAGTAAGAGAGTGTTAGGTTGGACACTAATATTCTCCAGGGTGCTTAGGAACGTGGAGTGTGAGTCTTGGGACATGGTTGGGTACCTATTGCAGGCTACAACCTGAATCGCTGTCTTACCCAATGTTAGTTGCACCTGAAGTATCTCTGATGCGTTATGTTGGACTACCAGTCTGGAGGTGTGCTCATCCTTTATAAATATGGAAACAACACCACCTTTGGAGCTTTGGTCAAAGTTCTGGGGCCGAAAGGTATGGAATGAGGTATAGCCTGGTAATGCAGAGGTGCTTTCTGCTGCTTGAACCAGGTCTCTGCTACAGCACAAATGTCAATGTTCTCCATTTTAAGGAGTGCTTCGAGTGACTGCATTTTGAGATTTAGACTTCTAGCATTGAGCAGCATGACCCTCATATTGCTTTTGTTTGTAGCTGTTACGGTGGTAATTTGGTCTTTGGAACACCACCTAAAAAAGGCACTACAGGGGTAGCAAGAGCCTTGTCCAGTATCCGGAAGCCCAGAGTTGACAGATGCAGTCCATCTCTGGCAAAGTGTCGAGGTCTGTCAGTCATGTCATCTCAGGCAGACAGATTCTGAATCCACTTAGAATGACACCAGAAACTTAGCCAATTGTTGAAATCAATAATTTTCTGCTCCTACTGTGGTATCATTCTGGGTGATGGTAGGATGCTGCTGAGGGCTAGGGTCATACTCACCTGGGCTACATAATCCGAGAGTTCCTCCATGTCTCTTTTCATATAGTCCAGAGAGGTACATTTCAGATCATTCACACCCACATGTATAATGACAGAGACATATTTGTACCTGTTGTTGAGGGACCTGAGTGCGTGCGTTATGTGATGGATCCTGGCACCTGACAGGCAGCTAACTGTTACTTTCTTCTTATTCAACCTAGTGAGTGGGACATCAGTGTGCCTCACTATCGAGTCACCAATGACTAGTGTGTTGGGCATGCTGTTTTGCCTTAAGGGCTTTGGTTGAGTGGCACACTATTTAGGAGAGTTATATGTTTCATGATTAGTGCTGTGTTGTGGTGGTCGAGTGTGTTTCTGCTTGGCGGTCTCTTCTGCTTGGGTAGATTTTTATTGAGAGCTTCCGCGAAGGTGGGTGTGTGGTTTGTGTTTTTATGTGAAGGCACTGCTGGTATGTGTTCTGGAGGGCTATATGTTCCATGTGGTGTGGTGCAAGTGTTGACCTTCTTTGCTTGACCAGCTATTCCAGTCTTGGCTGGAGAGTGCATAGCTACCAATTTGGATATATAAGTGCATGTCTCGCAAGTCTGAGTGTTGGGAGGTAAGAGGAGAGGGTTGTCAGTGTACATAAAGCAGTTGCTACATTGCCTCAGGATGCCCAAGTTCACCAGGTTAATAAGAGAAAGCACAGGGAGCTGACCTTTAGACATGCCTGGAGGGCTGGGCATTGATTGATAATAAGTACTGGATCTGTTTCCTTGTAGAACGTTTAGTGCTGGTAGCACTTTTGTGTGCTACAATAATTGCTAAAAGAATTCTGGTAAAGTGCTAGACTAATAAGCTAGTATAAGTGCAGGAGAGGAGAGAACTAGTAGATCTAAGGGTCAAATTGAAGAGCAGACTTTGGCACCTCTCAGGAGCTTACAAATAGTCCTGGATACAGCAAGTCTGGATCTGGACTAGACTAGTTACAGGAAAGGTGGGAAACAAGCGCAAACATGAGCTTTTAAACCAGAAAGTTGAGAGATAAAGAAAAACTGCCCAAACAGCAAATAAACTACAATTTCTGGGCCAGAAACCACTCCATATATGCAAATGACCGTTTGAGAACATCAGGTGTTTCAGCTATACGGCAAATGTGAATGTCCATGACTTTTTTCTTTTTAAGTTTCTTTATCGACAAATTCAGGATAGCACAGTTATGTCATAAAGTGATGCAAAGATACTGATCCTAAAGGTCGGGACTTACATACGTAACATGATATAGGGTGTAAATTAGCTTTTATACCATTTTGAGCATTGTCTGTTACAGCACTACAACACAATCTGCACTTCAGTTGATCTTTGTGGAGTTGTAATAACAGGTGTGTTATTAAGTAGACTATTAGCTATAGCTGCTTGATATGAAGTATCCTGGACAGCTGTCCTCATAGGAAACAGCAGTAAGGATGACTAGAGGGACTGCTAGCTGTATTTGTTTGCTGTATAACCTATAGTCTTTTATCAAAGAGTTAGGACAGGAGATATTTTCACTGTAATATATGATATAGCAGATGGTGTACTTACCATCATCTAGGAGTCTGCATTTACCCATATGGTCATATGTAGGGAATGCTAAGTTTGGTGAAAGTTAGTCAGTCATATTATTCCCTGCTGTGGGGTAGAGTCGGGGATGGGCTCTATTTTGGTCTTGAGAGAGTAACAACAACTCTTAAAAGACACATACAGCCAAATGCATGTACATGCATGTATAATTATACCCTTTTTGGAAAGAGGTACCATTATGCCACCCACAAGGAGAAGGCACAGGCTGCAAAAGTTCAGCAAAACAGAGAAAGTTGTACTTCCGCAGACAATTAGACTACATGACACATGCATGACTATCTCAGGTTGAAATATGCTGATATTATATAATTATTAAGTATAGGGCAAGCAGCTTTACCACATGCATATTTGTTATCATAGGCAGCTCTAGTCTGCTACAGGAATCTGATGCCCATCAAGATACATGGGAATAAAGCATGTTTGATGCATAGCTTTACTTTGTCTGCATGTCACAGGGGTACTATATTGGCATGAGTTCAGGACACATGCTCAACTAGCATATGTCCAAATCACAAAACATTGAACACACATACACGAAAGCGCTTAACATCGACAAGCGCTTCCGTGTATGTGTGCCTGTTTTGTAGATCGGACTACAGTGCGAGTAGGGGAAAATTCCCTTTTCCCTACTGTAGTGCGATCTCGGAGTGAGAATAATAATGTAGGAGGGTGGGGGCTGCCCCAGCAGAAACTTAGATTTTTTTTTTGAACTACACATACACGGAAGTGCTTTTTGATGTTAAGCACTTTCTTGTATGTGTGTTTGATGTTTTGTGATTCGGACATATGCTAGTCGGGCATGTGTCCTAAACACATTGGCATATATTGTTTGGTTCATTATGGTTTTATACCTCTTATGTATTATAGGTAACAGGTGATGGGCAACAGATGGTTGAAGCACAAAGGGTTGACATCAGTGTAGTAAATGGAACTGACAAGATGCTGACATAGGTGCATCTCAGTCAGAAGATGCAGTTGCACTGTCTGTGTCTCTCCCACTTTGTAGTTACCAGTGTGTACTGACCACTGTAGCTACAGAGACCCCTGCAGCTGTACAGAATGAGAGCACTGTATCTCTAAATGGTGAAAGATCTTCCATGCAAGACAGCCCTAGACATATTATCTCTATGTTTGCCTCAGCATACCTATCATAGGCCAGCAAAACACAGTTACTCAACACTGTCATACTGCCTATATCCCCACAGATGTGTAGGCAGTACTCAGAATCAATCAGCAAATGTACATGTCAGTTATCCCTGCACTGTCTTTCTGTCTCTATACATTCTGCTGTGATGCTGGCAGAGATGTTCTGTGGCATCTGAAAGGATGCCATGTAACACCACTGGGAATTCCATCAAAACTGTGTAGACCTGGACTGTAAACAAAATTAAATTACTTGTTTAATGAGGTCTGTGGTGGCACACACTGCTTCCCTCAGCACCTACATGAGAAGAATTGTCAGTTCCATCATATCTGCAACCTCTGGCACAGTTTTTCACAGAAGAGTTAGGGTTTGGACATGTGCTGGACAAGAAATAGGTATGTAGCTGGTCAAAGATCTGTGCACAGTACACAAATAACAGCAGTTTCATGGGATGTTGTAGGTCAACCCAGTCAGCAACTACCAGACTCAAGGCCTAGGACTCCTCACCAATAAACTACAACATGGTCATATAGTAGCTCACCTTCTCTGCCACAGGTGGTCCCAAGCCTTGTGACAAGCATAATGACTACAGGCTAAGGTCATGTAGTGGCATCCATCCTTGTCACAGGAGGAAGTGGTCCCTGGTATCCCCCAACCACTCATACTATAAAGCTATTACCTTCACCTCCAGTGACGTGTTTCCCTAGTGTATTACAGTCTAGTGAAAATGTGCCTAACACTGTCACTTGTGCGAATGATGATGACTTTGACCAACAACACCCTCCAGCCTGTGCTGCACTTATGTGTTATCTGCTATAAAGTGTATTCAGACCATGCAATGAAAGTATATTTTTCATACATTTGCTAATCAGGCAAGCCCACTGGACAAAAGTTTCCTTTTCAAGGATAACCCAGGAGCACAGTCTGATTAAGTGACTTGGTTAGAGTCATACAGCAGGCAAACTGAGGTGGAAGAAATCAATCCCTGTACCATTAGTTACAGGAAGCATCTCATTAACAGTTGAGAACCTCACTCCTTTGCTCTAACTTCCATCCTGATAGTAGCATTACATGCATCACCTTTATTCTTTGATGACACTTTATAACTGTCATGGAACTATGGTTGTCAACCAGGTGTTGCCACTCTGCCAGCAGTGCCACATATTGCTCCTAACACTGGGTAGCTGGTGGTCCTGCTGTATTTCTGTCTTATTCTTCCTCATACATCTCCTGTCCTTTATCTGCTGCTATATCTTGTACCACTTGAACTGCATACATATTCTGCAGCTGTTGTTTCTGAATAATCACATATGCAGCACATGCCACAAAAAACTTATGAGCTATCTCAGGGTTGTACTGCACTGTTCTTACAAGCATACTGAGGCACAGAAAGTGTCCCTTCAGGAGACTAAACACAAGCTTGATGACACTGCATATCTCTACATGAGTGGTGCTGTTTGCCACTTCTGCAACATTGTCAGGGAAGTATATAGGAATCATGGGTTAGAGCTATAGTGGGTAGCCAACATCACCTTCAATTCAATTGGAATTTGGGGAGGGAGGACTTAGTGGCTACATGCACAGCTTACATTTACATAATCTATACTTCCTGGACAGTAGCATGCACTACCTGCAAAAGGCCTTTGGGGAAAATCACCTCACTGAAACCATTCTTACAGGCCAAACATACACCAAATATTGGCAACATGAACTGTCAAGGTGCTGCACAGACACATTTGGGATAATGTTCTGTGCAGGAGACAAACTGGCAGTTCAGGGAATGTTTTTTTCGTACCTCTCTGACTGTTGACCAAGTGGTGTCCTTTATAAAATGTGCAGTCTATTGCATCCAGTACCTCAGGAAAGGAACCAATGTTATAGAAGTAACTCATAGTTGTTGCAATCTCCTTTGCAGCCCTGGGGAACCATATATGCTCATCTGCATGCAGGAGAATGACATCAAGGAACCTATTAAGTATCCAGGCTGATGATGCCTGTGAAATTCCCAACATGTCCTCAGATGGTCACTGAAATCTCCCAGAAGCAACACATATCTTGCCTTCCACAAGAAATGCAGACCCCTAGAGTTTGCATGTGGTTAATATATATTGATGAGAGACATCAGAATGTCATGATCCAGTCTGAAATGGTCCCACACTTTTTGATCTGTGAGGTTATATCTGAGTTGCTGCTTGAACCTTCTCTATTCTCATTGAAAGGCATAATGCAAAAGCTGGCCAGAACTGGCCATGGCAGGAACACCCAACCAGAGACATACAAATGTGGGGGTGGATGGTGTAGTCTGTCCAAGGTACTAAGGGGTGCATCCTTGCCGTTTAAAAAATTTTCTCATTTTAAATGTGAAAAACAAAACCAGAGCCAGATCCTTTAAATGTCTGTGCTCCCCTAAATGCATTGATGCACTTATGCATCTGCTGCTCACTCCTTTTTCTTCTGTCTGTCTCTGCATTCCTGCATGCATCGACACACACACCTGCTAATTAACACTTTTCTGTGTTCATCATGGAATTTAAATAAGAAACATTCTTGGTGCTACTCTGTGTGTGTCTGTTCTTGCTGCTGCCTTGATGATTTTGCATTTGTGAGTGTGCGTGTCATACTACTCAACTGTCCAGGTTTTCACAGAACATCCTGATTTTTGCCTCATATTTTGCTCTATTCTTAATACAATTTTAGTGTTTTTGGCAAGACATTGAAAATTGAAGTCAGAAAATAATGTCAGATATTTGAGTTTCAGACATTAATAACCTTCTGAAAATTCATGTTAAAGCAGAACACTCTAACTCTAATTTAATGCAATCAGGAATATTAATCAAGGAGCACATGCATGTATGTATGGTCCTATAAATATGTGCAAGGAGTCTGTGGTTTGAAAAAAGCTTAAAGATAAACTTTTACTGCCACTGGCCAGAAGCATTTTTTGAATGTGGGTTTCAATGCTGTTTCAATGAATACGAGTTTCAACAGCAGAGAAGTTTGCTGTTTGTTAATGCTAAGTCTGTTTTCATTGTGAGACTGTATTGCTTTGTTTAGCAAATGTCTATTAGTGTTTGTGCTATAAAATTTGAAATAAAACTTATAATTAAATCCAAATATCTGTAATCACTGTAGAAGTAAAGAAGAAAATAGTATGTACACTGAAACACTGACAGGTTTGAACAGTGTTTATGGCAACTGGGGAGAAATAGATAGGTAATAGGACATTGGAATTGCTGTGGGGGTGCTGTGTGTGTGGGGGGTCCATTACCCTGCCTAGGGCTCCATTTTACCATGATCCAGTTCTGAAGTAGACTCTGTTTCTTTCTCGTGTGTGCATCTGCGTGCCCATGTGTCTGTGCATGAAAATGTGGTACAGGATTAGAGGAAACTTTGAAGGAACTACAGAGAAGGCTGGTGAGAATCACAGCTATTTTTAAATTAACAGCTGCCTTCTAGCTGCACAATAGTACAATGTAGTAAAGAGTTTTGAAGAAGAAGGGAATATAACCAGATTTTCTTTCTTATTTATGGAGGGGGGGATGGTGGCTAGGATAGTGTATGTGTTTGTGGGGGTGTGTGTGTGTGTGTGTGTGTGTGTGTGTGTGTGTGTGTGTGTGTGTGTGTGTGTGTGTGTGTGTGTGTATAATTGTATTCTTCTGCCCTCTTTTTGTTTTGGTGGGGTGTGGGGGTAGCTAGCTGGGCTGTAGAGTAAAGTAACTTGCCCTTTCACTTTCTCAGCTTTAATTCTGCCATTAAGTCTGGCACATGAATATTTGTGCTAATAAACTGGAATATTTTTAACCTCTTTTTTTTTTTTTTTTTTTTTTTTTTTTGAGGAGGAGAGGTGGTCAGCTGTGCTGTGGATGAATGTAACTTGTCCTTTTCACTTGATCCATATAAATATCATTTAAGGTACATTTGTGTGAATAAAGTTGCATATTTATGCTTTTTTGGAGAGGGGTTGGCAGTCATTTTGTACTTTTCATATTATTTTAAATGATGGCTAGTCTGCATTTGTGTGAAGTAAATTTATTTATGTATTTATTTATTTTTGGGGGGTGGCTAACTGTGCTATGGGAACTTTTCCTCTTCATTTGCTCAGTTTAAAGTCTGATATTAAGGACTGGCTAGTGCACATTTGTGTGAAATAAATTGGAATATTGTATGAAACACATTGTAAACTGTCCCCAATGGTACAGAATGTTCTTGTATTTGCCTAATAAGTTTGTTCTGCAAGTTAGTCTCATATCGCTTGCTTAGATTATAATCTGCCTTTGTATGACTAGGGAGCATTTACATGAATATCCTGCAATCTTTACTCTCTCTCTCTCTCTCTCTCTCTCTCTCTCTCTCTCTCTCTCTCTCTCTCTATATATATATATATATATATATATATATATATATATATATATATATATATATACCTCCTTCCCTCTGTGTGCTGTATTTATAAAACCAAGTATTACATTTTAACAAAATGTTCTTATCCATTCTTGACAAACATGCTCCTGAACGTATTATTAGAATGAAATCTAATACGGCCCCTTGGTTGACCAATGAAACCAAAAAGCTCATTCTCACTAGAAATAAAGTCTGGGCTAGATGGAGATCCCACAGAATTAACACTGATCTTCTAAACTTCCGACAGCTTATAAATCTAACTAAAAAGGCAGTGATAACCGACAAAAAGAAATTCTATATCGAACTACAACAAACTCATCTTAATAACTCAAAACTATTCTGGTCCTCAATCAATAAACTCCTCTCCCCAGGAACTTCCAAAACACCTTCCCCACTAAATGCAGACCCTGATACACCACAACAGACTGCAGATGCTTTTAACTCTTTCTTCACAGAAACTATTCAAACTCTAGCTAAACAACTTAATGCCAACAACTTCTGTCCACCTAGTAACCAAACTAACTCCTCCTTTAAATTTTCACTACAACCTATCCCTACATCATACATTCACAAACTTCTTCTAAAACTAAAACCGTGTACCCCCTCTGCCGATAAGCTCCCATCTCTTTTTCTTCAAAAGGCTGCCAAGGTTATTGCTTATCCTATCTCTATTCTCATAAATAGGACAATCAAAGAAGGAATCATCCCTGAAATCTGGAAGGTCTCTCATATTATCCCACTACACAAAGGTGGACACTCAACTGACTATGCTAACTATAGGCCCATTGCTCTCCTCTCATCTTTGGCTAAGATCATGGAAAAATGTATCCACCTTCAACTTGTACAATATCTCTCTCATCACAACATAATAGCAAACTGTCAACATGGCTTTAGACCACATCACAGTACCACCACTGCCCTGCTTTCTTTTGTAGATACTATTAATCAGAACCGCAACAACAACTTACTCTCTTCTGCCCTCTTCATTGACCTGTCCAAAGCATTCGATATGGTTAACCACCCCTTGTTACTTAATACTCTTGAATCCCTCTCATTCGATATCCCAGCCATTAAATGGTTTAAATCTTACCTCACAAATAGAAAACAAGCGGTTCTCTGGGATAACCACACCTCTTCTCTCTTGCCTGTTACCATTGGTATTCCACAAGGCTCTATCCTTGGTCCACTTCTCTTCTCCCTCTTCATTAATGATCTTCAAACAATAATCCCTCAAGCAACCTGCATTCAATACGCTGATGATTCTACACTCATCTGCTCTGCATCTTCTACCCCAGAACTTATCTCTCTCACCCAAAAGGTGTTTAATACCGTAGAAACATGGTTCTCTAGTCGTTTCCTCTTACTAAATGATAAAAAAACCAAACTTCTTCTTTTTACCCCCACATGCAGGACCTCCCCCTTACATTTCTCTATCTCTTCCAACAGCGCCACTATCATCTCTCCTGACACATCAACTAAATTGTTAGGTATTATAATTGACAATAATCTCTCATTTGACCTACACATTAACAACTCCATAAAACTAGTTAACAGAAAGATAGGATCCCTATATCGAATTAGACCTTTTCTTACACCCTCGACTAGAACAAGGATCGCTCAATCCCATCTTATTTCCACTCTTCTTTATGCTTCACCTATCTTTACCAATCTCAAAAAAACAAGCCTTCACAAACTGGCAACCTGCTATAATAACATTGCCCGCTTTGCTACCAGTAACCCATATAAAACACATCATTGTCTAAACTTAAAACTTTTAGGCTGGCCTGAGTTTCAGAACTATCTGATAATCCATCAACTCTGCATTGCCCATAAAATCTGGTACCAACCTAATAATACCCCTATACTCTCACAACTCATAATCCCCTATAAAAATCTCAACTCTCTCCACTCCTCCAGTAAACTTCTGATAAGTTCTATAAAATCAAATAATTATGCTGGTGACTCTCTATTTACCAATGCTGTAGGGACAAAATGGAATTTGTTACCTACTAACATAACAAAGATTACATCATTGCCTCTTTTCAAACAAAATATTAAACTGCATTTCCAAAATCACTGGCTATGTTCATGTAGTAAACCTGATTAGCTTTTCACTATGACTAACTAAATAAAACTATCTCTTTTACTCCTTTATACACTTCTCACTATTTGTCTTCTCTTCTCCCCCACTACTTCTCTACCTGTTATCTGTATTGTTTGCTTTTTCTCTACATTTAATCCCTAACTCTTCCCATACTCTCTATTCACTCTACTTTCATTACACACTTTCCTTTATTTACTATCAATTGAGCTTTTTTTCTTTTTTCGTCCTTCTCTTTCTCAAATTTGTACAATGTCATGTAGATAGTATTGTGTGTCTTAGGAATTAACTCCTGTAGTAGTACTTTTACATTGAAGGGTTTACTAGTTTTTTTGTTTTTGATTGCAAACCCTATCACTAACTCTAATATTATTACTGTTATTATTATCATTAGTCTATTTTGTTTTGATAGTTTTGCTGTATGTATCTCTCTCTGTGGAGCTTTTCTCCCCGGGCCGCTACTGAAAATGGAAATTCTCCAGCTAGACTAGCTCGGTCAACAAATGTAAAATAAAATAAATAAAGTTGAAAATGTTCCTGATTTTGCAGAAAGCTCCAAAGTTTGCTTCATCTTGATTTGATCCTCAAAGAATTTGGGGTCAACTGTTCACATAAGTTACCAAATCACGAATTACTGGGTCATCTGTTTGGGGTCTGCTGTTAATATCGTCCTCAATTTTCCAAAGGAGATGATAATGCATTTTTGACATTCGGCTTTAGTCAATGATTCTAGCACTAGTTATTTGTTTGGGTCAAGCCTTCCTGTAGGATACCGGATTCTTTTTGGGGATTCATTCACTGCTCCTAGCTTGCTCTTGATGACCATTATTTGGTTTCAGTTCATGATTGTTACTAAAAACAATTGTCATAGAGGAAGAGGTGTTACAAACAAATCTCCAGTGGGGGTGGTGTTAAAAAAATGCCTGCTCTGAGTGTCAAATATGCTAAGTACACCACTGTATACAACAGCAATGTTGTATAACTGTGACTGTTATCCCTAGCATCCTGACAGACTGCATCTCAGATATTACTGGCTTTCTAAAAAGGTCTGCACTAATGCTTAACAACCTCCTTGTATATTTCTTTGAATTGCAACGACATGTTATATGCATGCATTTACATAATGTATACTAACAGGTGTGCTGTACTTTTAAGAAGCATTTCCAAGATCTGTGTGTGCATATAAATACCAAGTACCTGTTAGTTTCAGTGCCATTTTGAGGGTGCAGCCAGAATGTTAACATCTATGTGCATGATAGCTAATCTGTTTATAAGTTAAAGTTACTTAACCTCATTTATGATGTGTTTGCATACAATAAAGCTGCTTGAACAAGAACCTATGATGCTCGCTTGTTTTATCCTGACCTGACAAGTGACATGGTGTCAGAACTGGGATTGCAAACACTATTCTTCAGAGCCGCGAGATATAGAGGTAATGGCGAAGGCAATCTAAAAGAACCAAGAGCAAAAAAGGGCCAGAGACAAGTTAAAGTTAAAGAGAACACACACAAATGATTTATTTATTAAAAGAGGTTAAACAAAGCATTACAAGGGCACGAAGCGTATTGTTAAGCAAACAGTACAGAAAAGTTTATTAAGCAAATGAGAAGTAGGAAACAGCTCATTAATCAGACGAAATGTTTGAAACCGAGTTATTTAACAAAACGAGCATTAGAAAAGTGCATAAAGGGTTCAGAATTGCCTCAAAGTTGTAAAACGAGCATGCTTAAAGTAAAATGAGCATGTTTAGAGTTAAAATGAGCACAAGAAAGTATAATCGGCATGAAAATAGATTAAATGAGCAAAACGAATATAACACATGGGCATAACGGGCATAAAAGGCACATTAAGAGATTCAATGAGCAAAACATATTTTATAGAAAGGGCAGAAAAGGGCACATTGAGTACAAATAAAGCAAAGGTGACTGAATGTGTTTTGGGAAAATTACTGTGTTTGGTACAAATTGCTACTTCGCATTGATTGAAACCTAGCATAGCATAATTAGAGTTGTTCGACGTATCTCAAAATATATACAAGTGCTGCAATGTGTGCTTATTGCTGTGCATTTATTCCAAAGAGTTTGTTGTGTGCAAAGTGCAACTATTTTGTGAAGTGCAATCAAGTAAAGCCATTTTGAGACGTTTCTTGTATCTTGGTGTGTCTGTTCACAGAGTGTCGCCATTACAGGGTGTCTCTCACACTATACAGAGTTGTTTTGCAGAGTGCAGCCATTTTGGAGAGATTCCAGTGTGCTGTGTACTCTTTATTTGCAAAGTGCAGTTATTTTGAGATATTTCTCGCTCTGAGCTTCTTCTGCCAATACCTTCGCAAACTGCAATTACTTCAAACAAGTTCATTCACAAATTGCCACTACTTTGAAAAGTTTATTTGCAAGGTGCCATTACTTTGAAACAGTTTATTCATGAATTGCCATTACTTCGAGATAGCTTATTTGTAAATACCAGTTACTTTGAAACAGTTCATTCGTAAAGTGCCATTGCTTCGAGATAGTGTATTCTCAAAGTACAGTTACTTTGAAATTTGCACACAGCTTCTATTGCTCAGTTTATCCACACTGTGCAGTTGTTCAAAATATTTCTTAAAATGATAAATGACTTTGGTAGGAGGAAAGTGTTGATAAATGGCTTTGGCATTAAAGCGATTACAAGACAAAGGCTCGTACAGTAAAATAATGGTGATAAATGACTTTAGCATTTTGCCTTTACAAGATAAACAGCTCGTATGGTAAAAAATAATTTCAAGGTAAGTGGCTTTACACTTGAGATTTCAAAGCAGTGTAGTGCCCAGGAACTTATTTCATGAAATTCAGTTATACAAGGCTCATTGTGTTGTTACAAGTACTGGCATAAATTTCAAGCACATGTATACGTGTATGTACAAGCGTGTGCATTCATGCATATTTGCAAGAGTTTTCATTGAGATATATCAATATGACAGATGGATTTCGCAAGCCACAATCATTTGTGTTTGATCAGGACATTGCAGAAAATTAGAGAATATTTGAGCAAGAATACGATATATTTATACAAGCAGCTTATTCTGATAAAGATGCACTTACAAAGACATTCATTTTGCTGAACCTAGCAGGGTCAGAAGCCATTGAAAGGGAGTGTTCATTTGTCTTTGCACCAGCAGTGTATGAAGATGAAGGAGTTGTTGTGCAGACTAAATCAAGGGAAGACCTCAAATGTTTAAAGCGCAAATTCAGACAAATGTGTAACCCTCAGACTAATGTTA
The DNA here is from genome assembly GCF_019279795.1 of Protopterus annectens. Classification (NCBI taxonomy): domain Eukaryota; kingdom Metazoa; phylum Chordata; order Ceratodontiformes; family Protopteridae; genus Protopterus; species Protopterus annectens. Next base: position 417,180,424 of record NC_056730.1, on the reverse strand, counting down.
CACTAGAGAGGTGTAGATCATAGCATAAAGTATGTGCTATATCTTTAAAAAGCATACAAGGATGTATGCGCACATATAAATCCCAGACACATGCAATCCCTAGTGCCATTTTGAAGGAGCAGCCAGTGAGAGAGCATGCATGATCACAGTTGTTAAATTTGTATACAAGTTACTTAAGTTAGAGTCAGTAAGCCATTATAGTGATGTGTTTGTATAAAATAAAGCTGCTTGAACAGAACCCATGAAGACTCTTTTTTCATGTCCTAAACATGAAACTGACATGATGTCAGAATCAGGATGGAAGAGAGAAGAATATTCGAAGCCATAAGGTGCAAAGATGACAGTGAAGGTAAAAAGGAGAGAAAAGAGCACAAACATAGCCAGAAAGAATCAAAGGTAATGAGAAATAACACAAACTATTTAGTGGATATGAAAGACAAAAAAGGGGCATTACAAGGGCACAAACCACATTATCAGGCAAGTGGAAGGTATGAAAAGTTTGTTAACTAAAGAAAATGCTTAAGATAAAAGTATTCAATGAAGTGATTAACAGTAAAGCAAAATGAGCAAAAACAAGCATGTTTAAAGCAAAACGAGCATGTTCGGGGCAAAGTTGGGCATGTTTAGAATAAAACGAGTACAAGAAAAGTATATTGGGCATGAAAAGGGTTTCAACGAGCAAAATGAATGTAATAAGAAAAGGGGCACATTAAGCAAAATAAAGCAAGGTGACTGTATGTGTTTTGGCAAAGTGCTGTGTTTGGGTATAACTACGACTTTGTATTGTATGAAGGGCATAACTAGAGTTATTCAAAGTATCTCAAAGTGTGTAAAAGTGCTTACAGTATGTGTGCTTATTACTGAGCATGTATTTTGAAGAGTATATTGTCTGCAAAGTGCAACTATTTTGTGTAATACAGTCAAAGAATAGCCATTTCGAAAAGTTTCTAGTGCTGGGTGTTTCTGTTCGCAAAGTGTTGCCATTACAGAGTGCTTCTCATACTGTAGAGAGTTGCCTAGCAAAGTGCCACCATTTTGGGGACATTTCAGTGTTCTGTATGCAGTTATTCACAAGGTGCAATTACTTCGAAAAGTTATTGAGTTTAAGGCAACAGATGTTCGATTTATTTGCATTGTGCAGTTAATTGACGTTTCTTACACTAAGACGTTTTTTGCAAAAGACGACATTGCAAGAGTATTACAGTGCTTGTAAGTTATTCAGTTGCATTGTAAAGTTCTCAAATGTTTCTTAAGATAATGATAAATGACTTTAACATTTTTGCCCTTACCACGACATTACAAAAGTACCAAAGCACCCGAAAAGTTTATTCTGCAAAGTCTAGTTATTCAAAAGTACTATGAGTTTGTTTATTCTCATAACTCTGAAAAGCCCAAAAAGGTATAAGTTCAAAGTACAAAGACAGTGTACAGATACTGGCATTAGTTCCGGCATATGTGCATGTGTGTATGTTTATGCTTATTTACAAAACCCTTCACTGGTATGTGTTAATATGGCAGACGGAGTTTGATAATGCATACCACTTGTATTTGATCAGAATATTGCAGAGAACTGGAAAATATTTGAGCAAGGCTACAATATTTTTATACAGTTTATACAGATAGAAATGCACACACACAAGGGTATTCATTTTGCTAAATCTAGCAGGGTCAGAGGCCACAAAAAGAGATTGTTCATTTGTGAATGCACCAGCTGTATATGAAGAAGAAGGTGCAGACCACCATATTCGCCATATTGTTGTACAAGCTGACTCAAGGGAAGATCCCAAGTGTTTGAAGTGCAAGTTCAGAGAAATGTGCCACCCCTAGACGAATATTACATTCGAGAGCCATTTGTTTTACACAAGAGATCAGAAACCAGGGTAAACATTTCCAGCTTATATAACTGACTTGAGAAACAGAGCTAAAATGTGTCGGTTTGTGATTTAAAAGATGAGCTGATAAAGGACATTTTTGCATGTGGTATTAACAGTGCTGCTGTGAGAAAGATTTTACTTTGTGACATGAACTTACCATTGAGTAAGACTACAGAGATTTGTCAAATCCATGAGGTGACAGAAAAACACAATGTATCCCTGCGAGTGACAGGAGCATGGTTTCAGCTGGCTCAAGAGCACATGTAGATAGTATGCAACACATGACAAACAAGAGAAGGCCTAAGCATGTGTCAGCTACAGGGTTTTCAAAGAAGGCACAAGGTTTTCTAAAAAGTTCCAAGAAAGGTGCAAGCTCCAACACCAGCCCCGTGCAGTATAAACATGAATCAGCAAAACCCACATCTAGCTTTATTGTTAACTGTCACAATTGTGGTGCGAATCATGAATCTAAAAGGGAGAAGTGCTTAACATATGGTCAGCAATGTCACAAGTGTAAAAAATGGAATAATTTACAAAAGTTTTGCAGATCAAGTAAGCCACACACAGTTGTAAAGAAAGGTTGCACAAAGAAGCAAGTTGATCAAGTAGAGCCGAAGCAGTCAACTTTCTATGTAGATGGTGTATCAGTGCTTGGTGAAAGAGTTGATGCAGTAAACTTATTAACAAGAAGTGAAGTGTTTTGTACTGTCCGGATTACTGGAAGATCCACAGAGCTCAAAGAAGACACTGGTTCAAAGTGTAATGTTGTATCAGCAGACACACTTGCTAGAGTGAGAACTAATGAACAACTCTAACCAGTAGTGCGAGACTTGCTGCTTATGGAGGTGAAGAAAGTCAAACCAAAGGTTCAGAGATACTTTCATGCTATTTGCCTAAGAACTGTTACAGCTTGTTATTCTACATAGTTCGAAAACCAGTGCAATCTTTATTGGGTTTCAAAGATAGTTTGAGAATGAATCTGCTTTCTTTTGCTAAAGAAGTTCATCACATAAGTGCATTTTCAAGTTCTAATTTTTCAGAAGCCATTTTCACAGAGTATGCTGATGTTTTCGATGACAAGTTAGGCAAACTTCCAGATGCGTATTCCATGACGTTAGACCCAGAGGTCGCTCCAGTAGTCAGACCAGCAAGAAGACTTCCAATAGCTATGCAAGATAAAGTTAAGGCTCAGCTGGATAAAATGGTGCAGCAAGTGGGTGTCATCCGTGGTAGCAGCTCACAAGAAAGGCTCGGATGAAATCAGAATATGCATTGACCCAAGAGATTTGAACAAAGCATTAAAAAGACTGTATCATCCACTGCACACAGTTGAAGTTGCAGCTCTAATACCGAATGCCACTGTATTTTCTGTTTTGGATGCAAATAGTTCATTTTGGCGAATGATGCTGGATCGCAAATTCTCATTTCTAACTAATTTTGGTACTCTATTTAGCAGATGCAAATTCTTAAGGATGCCATTTGGAATAAATTCTGCAAGTGAAGTTTTTCAGCGTACACTGGAACAAATTTTTATGGGTTATCCTTGTGCCATAATAGTAGATGATCTAGTGGTTGGAGGCAGTGGTGAAACAGACCATGACAAAAACCTCAGGGAAGTTCTAGACAGAGCATGTGAAGTAAACTTGAAGCTCAGTCCTCTGAAGTACAAATTCAGACTTCCAGAAGTTACATACATAGATCATTTGTTTACGGGTACAGGCTTGAGACCAGACCCAACCAAACAAGCAGCTATTCTTGAAATGTCAGCACCAGATATTATACAAGCTTTACTGTGTTTTCTGGGCATGGTCAACTATTTAGGCAAATTTATACCAGACTTCAGTGAGTTGACAGCAATTTTAAGACAGCTCAGATGCAAAAATGTTGCATGGTCATGGTTGGAACAGCATCAAAAGGCATTTGAAGACCTCAAGCAGAAAATTGCCACCCCATCTACATTAAGATACTATGATGTGAACAAACCAGTTACTCTTTCCTGTGATGCTTCAAAATTTAAAACCACTTGTCAGCAGGAAAATGTTTACACAGTGTGGGTACCCTATCTATTTGATACAACAATTGGTCAGAGAGGTGTCTGAGAAGAGAAATGCACATTTGGTTAACCCCATCCTTGGCTGTAGTGGTCTGAATACTATTCCAATAGTCTCACCTATTAATGGTAGCCCGGTTAGTCCACCAAGGACATCAGTATTACTAGAACCTAATTTCAAAGATAGATTTATTACCACTTTTAGTACTGACAGTGGTAGTGTGAAACTCATTTTAATTAAGAACTGGCAATTCATATTGAATGACATATTACTTCTGAATAAACTGGATCCACTCCCTCTGATAGTGTATCGTAGAGGTTACAATTTGAAGAATTTCTTGGATATTAGTAGTCAGTGTAATACATCTAAAAGGGCAAGTATGTCTACTTGCAGGTGTTGTAAGATGTGCAGCTTTGTGGACGTAGGTAGTACATTTGCTGTCAACAGTTATAAATTCAACATCAGATTTAAACTTAATTGTAACTCTCGATTTGTAGTATATGTGGCAAGGTGTGTATGCTGTCCCACTTTCTACGTAGGTAAGACCGAACATAGATTGCGGGACAGGATATATGAACACAACTATGCTATTTCTACTAAAAAATTGGAAGACTCGTTGCCCAAACATGTCTTTCAGAATACTAGCCATAAATTCACGTTCACAGCTATTGAGCAAATTCAAATTAATCCAAGAGGTGGCCCTAACAACTTAATTTGGAGGAGCATGAACTAGTATGGCAAATCTGCTTGAATGCATTTGCCCATCCCGGTTTGAATGATTCATGTAATATTGCTTGTTTGCTCAAGCTTAGGAGCTTAGTACGCTAGTTATTTATTTATTGTTGGGGTTATCTAATACTTAGAGCTTTGTTTACATCACTAATGTAGTATTTTTACGGTGATATAATATTATACAATATTATTTCATATAAAAGGTAAAAATATTTTAATGAAAATTATCATTTTTTTAGCATTGCTTGCTCAGTAAGGAGTAATGTCTTTTTAAATGAATTGTAGGTAGGAGGTGTGGTTAATCATGTGAGTCTCACCCACTACTTTTAAACAACAGTACTTCATATTGTATATTGTTTCTGAAGAAGTTGCTTTACTGTGGCGACGAAAAGCGCTTTAAATAAATTTAAACTTTTCAAGTTTTACTAGTGGTTTGCCGTGGTTTGCTGTTTCGTTTTTCCTGCTGACAAGTGGTTTTAGTTTGTTTACTTAGTTTTCCTAGTTTGTGTTTAGTATGCTTCAAAATGTGTTCTAGGTGCAGTTATACTTCATGAGGGTAGACCAGTAGCCTATGCATCTCGAACAGTAACCCGAACTGAGATGCAGTATTCTCAAATTGATAAAGAACTTTTGGCAATAGTATTTGCACGTTCCAAGTTTCATGATTATATTTATGGTAGAGGTATTCAGATTGAAACTGATCATCAACCTCTAGTTACTATTCTAAAGAAGCCTATGCATTCTGCTCCAGTGAGATTACAAAGAATGATGCTCAAATTGCAAAATTACAATTTCAAAATGGTCTACACTAAAGGCAAATTGCTCTATCTGGCCAATATCTTATCCAGATCACTCAGAATAACAACAGAACAGCTTAACGCAAAGACTTTTGACTTTGATGTGATGTCAGTGCATAATTTTTCCACCACTAGACTTGATGAGTTAAGAGATCACACTCAGACTGATCATATTTTTGCAGAAGCTCAGTCACTATATTAATGTCAGATGGCCGTCAAAGCAATCTACTATATCACCTGAAGTGCAAACATATTTTCCTTACAGAGCTGAATTGTTGCTGGAAGATGGCATTATTTTCAAAGTCCTAAAATTGTTGCTTCTGCTTCATTACAACAAGAATATATCCAGATTTTGAATTGTGGTCACTCAGGATCCAGATCCACTAAGAGAAGATCAAGAGAATTATTATTTTGGCCTTTATTACCAAAATACATTGCTAGAGTCCTTTCTTCTTGTTAAATATGCAATAGTACTAGATCGCATTTGCAAAGGGAACCTCTTCATCTAAGTCCACCACCTTGGTCTACTGTTTGTAGCAAATGATATATTTGAGTAGAACAAGCAACACTACTTAGTTCTGGTAGACTTTTATTCAAATTGGTTTGAGATTGATCTACTACCTAATCTAACCACAACTGCTATTATTAAGTTGAAAGATTTTTTCTCAGTTAATGGTAGTCCACATAAACTTTTTTTCTGACAATGGTACTCAATTTATTAGCCAGTTGTTTCAGAAGTTTGCAAAAGAATGGGACTTTGTACATGTCACTAGTACTCCTGAATATCCTCAGTCCAATGGTCTAGCTGAACGAGGAGTGCAGAGTGCAAAGCAATTACTTGACAGGTCAAAGCGTGACAATACCGATGTATTTTTGAATTTGCTTAATCTCAGAAACATACTCCATGATGATATTCTTGGCTCACCTGCTCAAAGATTACTTTCCAGGCAAACTAGAACTACGCTACCTATTTCTTCAAGTTTGTTGCAGCCTAAATCTAAGAAATCTAAAACCATCAAGGTTCAATTGTTTAAGAAGCGTAATATCCAGAAATCTAGTTATGACAGATTGAGAAAATGACTTCATCTGTTGAGGGAAGGAAAGACAGTACGAACCCAGACAACAAAAGGTTTTGATTGAATAGGACAGATTACAGGCATCTGTGCTGAGCCGAGATCTTATCTGGTAAATTATGAGGGTGTGGAGTATAGGAGGAATCACAAACATCTTCTACCTGTATCAGAATCATCATCATTGCGATCATAACATTGTTTCTGTGATGCATACTTTAAAGCAAGGAGTGAGTCAGACACTGTTTCCAAACCAGGATGTGTTCAAAATTCTGACTCCATTCCAGAAAGTGATTCGAACATTCCACAGGTCAACTATTTTACAGAAACTGTTCCAGTTGCCAAATCTAATTCCCAGTTTTACGTCACACAGTATGGACAAGTAGTTAAGCCCAGTGTGAAATACACAGCAACGTGGACTTGATTGCATATACATGTGTAGTGTTGTATAATGCATGACTAAGGATTACCTGTGATGTCTGCATGCCAAATAGTCTCATAACAATTACATGATCATTTCTCAAAGAGGGAGGATGTAGATCATAGTGTAAAGTATGTGCTATATCTTTAAGAAGCATGTGAGGCTGTACATGCACATATTAATCCCAGACATATGCAATCCCTAGTGCCATTTTGAAGGAGCAGCCAGAGGGAGAGCATGCATGATCACAGTTCTTAATTTTGTATATAAGTTACTTAAGTTAGAGTCAGTAAACTATTATAGTGATGTGTTTGTATAAAATAAAGCTGCTTGGACAGAACCCATGGATAATTTTTTTTGTGTTATAAACACGAAAGCGACAAGAGGCATTTGTTTTACACAAGAGATCAAAAGCAAGGGGAAACCTCCACAGCATATATTACTGACCTGAGAAATAAAGCTAAAGTGTGTAGGTTTGGTGACTTAAGGAATGAGTTAATAAATGACTGACTCATGTGTGGTATTAATAATGCTGTTGTGAGAAAGATTTTGCTTCATGACAGTGATTTAATGCTGAGTAAAGCCATTGAGATTTGTCAGATTCATGAAGTTACAGAAAAGCACACAAATATGCTTGCTTGTGATAAGAGCATGGTTTCAGCAGGCTCCAGAGCTCATGTAGACAGCATGCAGCATGTAACAGGCAAAGGCAGGCCTAAGCACATGGCAGCAGCAGCCCCTGTGGGACTTTCAGGTAAAACCCATAGTCTTCTAGCACATTCCAAGAACAGTCCAGATAAAGGAGCATGCTCAATGCAAAACCAAGGATATCTAGTGCAAAACAAATGTTGCTCAGTACAGCATAAGTGAATCAGCAAAACCTAAATCAAGCTTTGTTGTTAACTGTCGCTGAGTGAACTAATGGGCTAATGCACTATGCTGTAGTTGACAGGGTCCTGGGTTCAAAACTTGGCATGTGTAATTATTTTATGCGACATCAACAAAACCTGCTAGAGAGACAGGTTTGTCTCCCACAGGCTGCCCCGTCTCTGGAATAGACTTCCCATACACGTCAAACACAACACCTTGCTGACCCTCTTCAAGTGCAACCTTGATAAGTGAATGGGAAACCACAAATTTGTCCCGGGGGTTCCACCTGTGTCTCTCATTGACAGGGGTGACAGGTGTTGACTGAGGTTTCTTTTGGGGATAAACTCTTGGCTAGGCTTAGAAGGGCCCCAAGGCCATTAGCCTATTAATCTCCTATGATCCTGTGATCCTAATTGTGGTGCTAACCATGAGTCTAGAAGAGAAAAGTGTATGGCATTTGGTCAGCAATGTCATATGTGTAAAAAAAAATGGAACCATTTTTCAAAGATTTTGTAAATCAAATAAGCCTCACAGAGTTGCAAAGAAGGCTCATTCAAAAAAGCAAGTTAATCAGATAGACCTGCAATAGTATGCTTTCTATGTAGATGGTGTATCAGTAATTGGTGAGAAGACTGATGCGGTAGATTTATTGACAAGAAATGAAAGGTTTTATACTGTCCAGGTCAATGGTAAATCCACCAAGCTTAAAGTAGACACTGGTTCAAAGTGTAATGTCATGTCTGCAGATACGTTTGCAAGGGTCAAAGCTGGTGAACAACTAAATGTGACTAGTTGTGTAAAACTTATAGCTTATGGAGGTGAAGAAATTCAAATCAAAGGCTCAGTAGTGCTTTCATGTTATGTGGCTAAGAGTTGTTATAGCCTATTGTTCTATGTGGTTCAACAACCTGTGCAGTCATTGTTGAGTCTCAGAGACAGTCTGAAAATTAATCTGCTTTCTTTAACCAAAGAAGTTCATCAGATAAGCACATGTTGTAGTTCCAGCTTCACCAATGCTATTTTTTGAGTATGCTGATGTTTTCGATGACAGATTGGGCAAACTTCCAGTTGTGTATTCCATGAAATTAGACCCAGAAATCAGTCCAGTGGTCAGACCAGCAAGAAGAGTTTTGATAGCTATACAGCGTAAGGTCAAGCTCGATTGGACAAAATGGTGCAACAGGGTGTAATATGCCCAGTTACAGAACCTACCAAATGGGTGTCGTCCACATTAGCAGCTCATAAAAAAGGCTCAGATGAAATCAAAAAATGTATTGGCCCAAGAGATTTGAATAAAGCATTGAAGAAACCTCATCATCCCATGCATACAGTTGAAGAGGTTGCAGCCCTGATACCGAATGCCACTTTTTTTCCTGTCTTGGATGCAAAGAGTTCATTTTGGCAAGTGATGCTTGATCGCAAATCTTCATTACTGACTACATTCAGTACCACATTTGGAATATATAGATTCCTTAGGATGCCATTTGGAATAAATTCTGCAAGTGAAGTCTTCCAGCGTGCAATGGAGCAAATTTTTGTGGGCTATCCCTGTGCCATAATAGTAGATGATATATTGGTCGGAAGCAATGGTCAGGTAGAACAGGACAGAAATCATAAGAGAGTGCTAGACAGAGCATGTGAAGTGAACTTGAAGCTCAATACTCTGAAATGCAAATTCAAACTACCAGAAGTTACATATGTAGGTCATTTGTTTACAAGTATGGGCTTGAGACCAGACCCATCCAAACAAGCAGCCATTCTTGAGATGGCAGCACCAGATAATGTGCAAAATCTACAGTAATTTCTTGGTATGGTCAATTACTTACACAAGTTTATACCAGATTTCAGTGAGTTGACAGTGCCTTTGAGAGAGTTCACACATAAAAATGTTACTTGGTCATGGCTAGACCAGCATCAGAGAGGATTTGAAGTTCTTAAGCAGAAAATTGCTACCCCCCCCCCCAACATTAAGATACTACGATGTCAACAAACCATTAACTCGTTCCTGCAATGCTTCAAAATTTGGTTTAGGCGCAGTTATCCTCCAAGAAGGCAAGCCAGTAGCCTATGCATCTAGAACACTTACCCAGACTGAGATGCAATATACTCAAATTGAGAAAGAACTTTTGACAATAGTGTTTGCATGTTACAAGTTTCATGATTATATCTATGGTCAAGAAATCCAGATTGAAACTGATCATCAATCTTTAGTTACTATTTTAAAGATGCCTACGTATTCAGCTTCAGGGAGATTACAAAGAATGATGCTCAAATTACAAAAGTACAATTTCAAAATGGTCTATACGAAAGGCAAACTTCTTTATCTGGCTGATACCTTATCCTTAGCACCTAGAAATACAACAGAACAGCTTCATGCAGAGAGTTTTGACTTTGATGTCATGGAAGTGAGTAATTTTTCTACCACAAGACTTGATGAGCTACGTGATCATATAATGACTGATCCAGTTTTGCAGAACCTCAATCACTATATCAGTGTTGGATGGCCATCAAAGCAATCAAGTGTACCACCAGAAGTGCAGTCTTACTTTCCTTACACAGATGAGTTGTTGATGGAAGATGATCTGACCCCCCCTGCACTGACCCAGTAATCAAGGAGCCTCAATCCTCACCACTAGTACCAGTGAGGGACGTCCACAATGGAAGGATGACAAGTACACACACAGTAAAGTACAATTTCCCTTAAGAGCACACAGAGATCACAGTCAGTCTGGGGCTGGTTTCTGCCTCTTTCTCCAAATCCCCAATAAGACTCCCCACTGTCACAGCTATAGGGTTAAGATCTCAGCTGAGTGGTCAAGCTAAAACCTCCAGCACCCTTTATGTCCAACCAGTGCTTCATGTCCCTACCCAAGTAGCTGACACACACACTTTGAGATTTGATTTATATACAAACTTTCTAAATATATATATATAGTTTTTATCAGGCATGGGAGTGGTTTATTGTGCTGTAAAACAAAGTGTTATTGGTACACATGTTAAATTCACATCCCTTCCCCCATCAGTGTGACATTCCAGCTGGTCCTGCCCTACTTAGTAGCTGTCATAATAATATATAACCCTCATGTACTTTAAATAAAATTTATAATGATGTGGTACCTCTTATTTAACCAAATTATTAAGTAGATTATTAAGTCTGCAGGACATGCAGTTCTTTATTACATCCGTTCTGGTACCTTGGCTTCACGCTTTCTGCTGGAACATTTTCAGATTCCAAATATGTCCCTTTATATACCATTCTTAACCAACAATAAATCAATTAAACTTTCCCAATTACATTAATTACATCCTTAAGTGAATACTTCACCACAAAGCCAGTTTTTTTAAAAAATGCAAACACACTGAAAAGAAGTGCTGTTCAACCTATAAATGATACCCCTGTTAAATACGAATTAATTCATAACAATCTATGCATACAACTGTAATACTTTTATTATACAAATAGATTTCTCCCTATAAATGTATAAATATATAAATATATGAATATATGTGCAAAAATATATTGTATCAAATGTGTTCACATTGAATTAAATGCATTCAGTAGAAATACATCAAACATCAATTCAAACACTAAATGCAAATTCCTAACAAAATGTTATGCTTTCTTTTCAACTTGATTTTATAACCTTTATTAACTTCTATTAACTTTTGTTCATGTGTATTACTAAGCTGTATTAAATATTTAAATTATTTTCCAAATTCATTCCCTTGGGATATAAAGTATGAAAATTGGTAATCATACGACTTTCCAGTCTGGTCAACTGATGTTTAAAATTACCACCTAAAGACATAGGGCATGCAAGAATACTAAAAAATAAATTATTTTCTAACCCTTTATGTTTTGACAAGAACTGCATGGCTACTGGACTTTCAGTTTTTTTCCTTCTCACATCCCCAAATGTTCCATGATATGCACTGATGAATGAGAGTTATTAAATCTCAGCATTTATGATAATGAAATATATGAGGCATGTATAAATTTGGATGAGGAAGATTTACATGGTAACCTAAGAAATAACAATACATCTGAACCTTTTTTCACTGGATATGGTTGTTTAGATATGCCCAAACAATTCAGACAGCAATTTTATGCCCCCAAAAAGTAGTCCAGCCATAAATATTTTTGAAAATTTAGTGTGTAAAAAAGTGGAAAATGCTTATGCCCAGTTTGTCAGGAATTTTGAATCATATAATTTAACCAAGGAAGAATGGATGGCTTTACAAGAACTCAGATGTAATTTGAATGAGGTAATGTATAAAACTGCTGATAAAGGAAGTAATTGGGCAGTCATGAGTGTGTTGCAATATGATGAAATGATTTCTAACATAATATCTGAGGAGGGGTATTATGTTCAATTACAGTATAACCTGTTACACAGATTTGAAATTGAGTTGCAAGATTTATTGGAACGTGGTGAAAGGCTTGTTTTTTTAAAACATAAAGATGTACAAAAATGGATGGTTAAAATACCCAGGCATCCATTTATGTATGCCATTCCTAAGGTCCATAAAAGTATGTCAAAGCCACCTGGGAGACCCATTACTTCTGGGATTGGATTTTTCCTTGAAAATGTTAATATATTTTTGGATTTTCATTTTAAAAAACAGTTGGCCACAATCCCATCACATGTTAAGAATACCCAACAAGTTTGTCAGGAACTGTTAAATTTGTAATGGGAAGAAGATTACTTTTGGGTAACAGTGGATGTCAATGCGTTATATTCAAATATTAACATTAGATGGGGTATGGAAGCAATGGCCAAAAAACTGGCAGAAGGGCCACGTTCCACATTTCTGTTAACTTTGCTTGAATATTGTCTTACACAATTATTTTACATGGAAAAAGAAATAATTTTTGCAAACTAAAGGAACTGCGATGGTGGCAGCTTTTGCCCCTTCGTATGCCATAGTTTATATGGGAGAATTTGAAAATCAGTTTATGGTAAGACAGGAATATTTTGTGAGAAATGTAGTATACTACAAGAGATACATACATGATGTATTATTTATATGTAAAGGTGAATAGGCAGAATTGGTAATTTTAAGGAAATCTTACACAATAATTCACATGGGTTGAAATTCATTTGGGAAATTAGTATGGAAAGCATTTCATTTCTAAATGTCACATTTTATGTTGATGTTGCCAAAAGGTATAGCACAAGCCTTATAGGAAGCCCACTGCAGTTAATAATTTCTTACATGCAACTAGCATGCATCCCCATCATTTGATTAGTTCACTGCCATATGGTGAATTTAAGAGAATTTCTACCAACACTTCTGAAATAAATTTAAAAGAAAAGAATTTGGAAGAGACATTCACCAGATTACAGAAAAGAGGGTATAGTGAACACATATTAAAAAAGGTTAAAAATAAAGTTACAAATACCGATGATATGAGAAGTAGGAATTAATTACTCCACATGGCAGTAGAACTGGAAATGTTAAACAACATGGAGAGATGGAAGAAAGGTTATTTTTTGGTACCAGATATTCTAAGTTTTCTCATATTTTGGAGAACATAGTCAGGCAAGCTTGGGAAATACTGAGTCAGGATACTTCCATCAGATGTTTGTTTCCAAAGCATATAATTTTTTCCTGTGGCAGATATTGTAATTTAAAAGCATTATTGAATAGGAAAGGTTTAAAATCAAGATATTCTGATGCCATAAAGAAAAGAGTGGGATCTTATTGCTGTGGAAGATGTTCAGTCTGTCAGAGGGTTAAAAATTTAGATGGTACAAAGATTAATGGCAGACTATACAGGGCTAATGAATATTACAACTGTGATAGTTGTGGAGTGATTTATATTATAGGAAGTGACTGTGACCCTACCTTTTCGTATATTGGTCAAACCACGAGGAAGGTTAAAGTGTGCATCATGGAACATTTGGGGGATGTGAGAAGGAAAAAACCCGAACGTCCAGTAGCCATGCAGTTCTTGTCAAAACATAAAGGGTTGGAAAATAATTTATTTTTTAGTATTCTTGCACGCCCTATGTCTTTAGGTGGTAATTTTAAACATCAGTTGAACAGAATGGAAAGTCGTATGATTATCAATTTTCATGCTTTATATACCCAGGGAATGAATTTGGAAAATAATTTAAATATTTAATACAGCTTGGTAATACACATGAACAAACATTAATAGAAGTTAATAAAGGTTATAAAATCAAGTTTAAAAGAATGCATAACATTTGGTTAGGAATTTGCATTTAGTGTTTGAATTAATGTTTGATGTATTTATACTGAATGCATTTAATTCAGTGTGAAAACATTTGATGCAATATATAGATGTATATTTTTGTACATATATACATATATTTATACATTTATAGGGAGAAATCTATTTGTATGATAAAAGTATTACAGTTGTATGCATAGATTGTTATGAATGAATTCGTATTTAACAGGGGTATAATTTATAGGTTGAACAGCACTTCTTTTCAGTGTGTTTGCATTTTTTAAAAAAATGGATTTGTAGTGAAGTATTCACTAAACGATGTAATTAATGTAACTGGGAAAGTTTAATTGATTTATTGCTGATTAAGAATGGTATATAAAGGGACATATTTGGAATTTCAAAAATGTTCCAACAGAAGACAAGAAGCCGAGTTACCAGAACGGATGTAATAAAGAACCGCATGTCCTGCCAGTGGATTTCCTTATCTTTCTTTCATGTGGTTTCAGAAATTGGTTATCTTATGTTTTTGTTAAAATGTTTATAAAATGTAATCAAAGTAATAAATTGCATTGAAAACATAATCAGGTGAACTTCAATCTAGTTCATAACATTACAACATAGAAATATTATGAATATAATCAAACCATCTTCATTAGCACACAATGCAATGATATAGGCTTAGATAATCAAAACATCTAAACTTTTTCTCAATATACATATAGACACACACACACACACACACACACACACACATATATATATATATATATATATATATATATATATATATATATATATATATATGAGCGTGTGTGTGTGTGTGTATATATATATATACATATATATATATATATATATATATATATATATATATATATATATATATATATATATATTTATATATGCATATGTATATATATATATATATATATTTATATATGTATATATATATATATATCATGCACACACACATACGCACACACACACACACACACACACACACACACACACACACACACACACACACACACACACACACACACCAACAAGCAGCAACAGCAACAAAAATCATCTTTGCTTACATTATAATGTCCATCATTTGAAGCCTAAAAGCATTCACTGCTTTCTTAAAGCATTGTGAATATTATTAGATAACATCACTTTTTTTATGTCAGCAAACACTGCCTGTTGTAAAGCAAAACATACAACTCTTATACTCACCATCACTTTGAATCTGGTGGTTATTTTCAAATACCCAGAAGCCATGCATAGCTAGATAGCTAGCAGAGACTTTACATAACCTACTCAACCAAAAAGAGTGAAAGTCACTTGTTAAATCTCTGAACTAATCCACTACTTAATGTAATTTGTAAAGAATTTTACACTTATGGGAGCAAATATTTTCAACACGTCTTAGAAAGTTTACTTTTATGAGTCAGTTTGAAGAAATCTAGAAATTAAGATTTAATCATAATAAAACAAGTATATTATTAATTAATAAAAATGTTTAAAAAATCATAAAAAATATTCTAACTTCAATTGGAATAGTAATCAAATGAAATACCTTGGTATAACCATTATATCTAATCTTAAAGAAATGATACAAACAAACTTTCAACAGGTTGATAAAATTCTAAGTTTAGTCACAAATTGGAACACATTCTTCTTTACCAGGGACAAATTATTAATGCTTATTAAGATGGTAATTGTCCATAAAATATTATTTGTCTTACATTCTTCAGTACTATATTCACCAAAAATATTGATGAAGAGGATAAATAATATTCTACGCAAATTTTTGGCATCCTAATAAACTAAGAGTTGCCTTTGATTGGCACAAAAAAGTTTGGGATAATGTGGAATAGGATTCCCTGATATTCAATTGTATGGTACTTCAACAATTGTAAAAGTTATAGTGTTGTGGATAAATTCATCTTATTATTCAAAATGGAAACAAATACATCAAGAAATATTATTAGTAGGTAATAAATATATCACAACTAATCATAAACAAATAGTCCCTAATAATGGTTATTAAAAGATTTTTGCATGAATGGAATTATAGCCGCTTTTCAAATTCCCTATTTAAATAACATATTTTCCTCTTTCCAAAAGTTCACACATTCTAACCATTGTATTAAAGACTTAATATTCTCTGTGTTTCCAACTGCATATAAAAGTGATTGCTTAGAAACTCATAACTTCAGGAAAAAGCTGGTATTAAATCAACAAAGCCACTTAATTTATTGTCATCAGTTCTTCAATTGTACTGATGTATATATACTCGTGAAAATGTCAGGTCCAAACACAATCATGATTTTGAGAATTGGTTAATTTTATAAATATTCAGACACTTTGTAAATACATAGATTAATAAGATATTTCACCTAGATAAGCAATCGCTCCCCAAGTTATTGGAATGCTTAATAAATATCAGTACTAATGCAATAAAAAATAAATCATATTTGTCACAAATGTATAAAATTCTTAAGTTAGATTTCAAGATTTCACATATTTAGACAATTCCTACTGGAATTACTCCTCAAAAATTAATAATGAAGACTTCTCTGAAGAATACAAGAAAATAATATTAAATCTATAGATAAAACTACATCTTTGTTATACTGTAAACGTTTCAGTTGGAAATACTTACACAGAGCTTTTGTCACTCCTAACAAAATCACAATTATGTATAAATCAAACAGAATTAAATGCTGGAGATGTGGTTCTGAAATAATAGCTGATTGCATGCATATGGTATATGAATGTGAAGTCATCTTCCATTTATAAAAATAAATTAATAACTTCATTCAAGCTCTATGGCCAGGTAGATGTAATATTTGTAAATCTTAAGTTTTATTTAATGCTCCAATTCTGGAGATAATTCCAAATCTCAAGTGCTTCTTCTTTGGTCTATTCTTGCTATAGCCAGAAATGTAATTACTAAAAATTGGAAAAGTAAAGTTACCCCCCTCTAGTGTTGAATTTATTAGTATGGCAAAGGTTGTTTGCAGTAATGAACTGCATACTATAAAGTTGAGAATAACTAATATTACACATTCATATATATACTGGCTTAAACTTAAAGACGTGCTTGAAAAATATTAATTGTTGTTGATATGTATAACTTTGGTGTATTGTTTAGATGTGGACCCATGTAAATAGATAATTGTTTGTTTTATAATTGATTTGTTTATTTATTGATTTAAATCCAAATAAAAATTTAAAAAAGAAAGTTTACTTGCATTTTAAATTCCTATGATAGTATTCCTTCATTTTTTTTGAGAAATAACAATATGCAAGATTATTTCCAGAAAAGTCATGCTCAATGTGTATAACTCTCCCTCTCTCACTCTCTAGCTACCAAATCTCACAAAATGCTTGTTCTTTCTCATGCCATATTGCCTATATAAGCTCAGTCACTCTAGTTTTTTCACAACTCTTTTAGTCATAGCAAACAGCTTCCTGGATGCTTTCACAGTCCCTAAAGATTTTTTTTTTCAAAAACCCTGTTTACTCCACCATTTTGCTTTAATAAAGACCTAACTATCCAGTCCTTCCACTCTCTGTCTCTCTCTTTCTCTCTCTCTCTCTCTCTCTCTCTCTCTCTTTCTCTCTCTCTCTATCTCTCTCTCTGGCACTCCAGTCAGTCACACATTTTGCCTCCTTGCCTTGTCTTCCATCCATAACAAGTCTTTTTCAATATACATCTCTGGCTATAGACCTCAGATGCTTTATCTATGATTTTTCTAGATCTCTGTTATATAGGCATAATGACCACATATTGCTTGCTAATGAACTCCGAATCCTCTACTTTACTTCCAGCCATGTGCTTATTTACCTGGCAAATTTCTTAACACAAGTAGAATAACTTAACTGTCATTCACACATCTTTAAACCATCCTTCTGAGGTAACTTTATCTCATATAAATCTTGTTTATATAAGATGTTGATCATCTGGTGGACAATGCCAACGCCTTCCTCCTTTTTTTTTTTCAACATTTAGCCAAAGTCCAAAATTCAGTAATTGGTTACTACTTTAGTAAATCATGACAACAAATGTTAGCGAACTTTTTTAATAAAAAAGGTCAGAAAAAATACCAAATATTAACTTTTCAAATGAAGTAACCATTGATAATGAACAATTTCCTGAAGCACCGAGAGAAAATGTAGCTTGTTGCATAATCGGTGTTTTACTAATAAAATTAGGTATGACTTAACATTATTGCTTTTGTTACTTAATTCCACTATGTTTGATTATGGCAGATACCT
Organism: Protopterus annectens; assembly: GCF_019279795.1. NCBI lineage: Eukaryota > Metazoa > Chordata > Ceratodontiformes > Protopteridae > Protopterus > Protopterus annectens. Next base: position 417,162,138 of record NC_056730.1, on the reverse strand, counting down.
TAGCAACGTTAAGTTAAGCAGTATGCAGTATTAGCCTGCCTTCAGGTGTTGCTGTGACCTCTTCAAAGAATGCAATAAAATCTGAAATGTATAACCTCATCTTAACAAAATCATTGTTTCCATATCTAAAAGAAAGGCATGCTTTGTGTCATTTTGGGCATGTTCTGTTATGACTTTCCCCTTGATTTTGCATAAAACACTGTCCAGGATGATGAGTATATCATTTCTTGAAGCTGACAGACAATTATGTTATTAACTGTTAATGAGCCACTACTTTTGGCTCAGCATTTGATTATCTCAGCCTGCATTTGCCCATGCAGTTCTGAGCAAGTCATTTAATTAGAGTGTGCACACGTGTGTATGTGTGTGTGTGTGTGTGTGTGTGTGTGTGTGTGTGTGTGTGTGTGTGTGTGCGTGTGCTGAGTTTGAAAAAGGTCCATCTGCATCAGTATTATATCCCAGTTAACAGACATAAATAAATATAATCATTTGCCATAGGTTATGGATGTGCCAGCTTGTTGACATTTTATTTAATATGATTGATGGGGGGATCAGTCAGATTTCTTTTTTAACTCCATATAGAATGCTGCCAAGTATTACTATATGGCTCCATGGAACCTGAGTGTTTAATTTTACTTGTAGAAGCAGTTATCATATATGCAGCTACAGAACCAAATTGATTTTCTATCCACTTCCAAAAGGCATTACAAAATATAGAGTTATTATAGGCTTAGGATTAGATTTGACAGACCAAACATTCAAATACTATCTGTTAAACCAGGTGCACAGACAGATAAAAAAATAAATAGATTATGTGACACGGTGGTGCAGTGGTTAGCATTGCCGCCACACAGCAAGAGGTTCTCCGGTTCGATTCACGGCTGGGGTGCCTTCTGTGCGGAGTCTGCATGTCCTCCCTGTGGTCGTGTGGGTTTCCTCAGGGTGCTCCAGTTTCCTCCCACATCCCAAAGACATGTTGTAGGTGGACTGGACACTCTAAATTGGGCCTAGGCGTGAGTGAGTGTGTGTGTGTGTGCCTTCTGTTGAAGGTTGGGCACCGGGCTGGCAAATCGACACTGTAAAACTCCACTGCCAATCATGAGCGGACAGGTGATCCGCTGTGGTGACCCCTAACTGGGAAAAGCCGAAAGAAGAAGAAGATGTGACAAGGAAATGTCATACCTTTCCATGTGGAGGATTATGGGTCTGTCTTGTTAGGACAATCTCGGTGTAATTGAAAGTAATATCTTGCTCTGATGCTATACCTCTTATCTATCTTTCCAGGCTAGTTTGCTTTTACATGGTTCAAGCTTGAAAGACATGCTTTCACAAATTTCTTGTGAAAAATGTAATCTGTTTTTATGATTTATTGATCTTGACGTTAAAGGATGGGGTGGTCTATTGTAGCTATGGAGCTAATGTATGAAGACCAGATTGTCTCTTCTGTTATTGCTCAAGTTACAGCCTCAGAATGACAATGCAGCTACTGAAAGGGTGCATTAATGTTAAGAGTCTCCTTATTACCTTCTGTCATTAGTAAATCCACATGAAAACAGTTTAAGGATAAACATTTATTATCAGAATAAATTGGCAACAGAGAGAGAAGGCTAACATAAACTAGACTAACTAACATGACAGACAACTAGTCTTTCTGTATATGAAACAGTATTCTGGAAAATTCCTACTGATTCACTTGTTACATTTCAACATCTTTTCATACTGCTGTGCCTTCTCATGACTTCATCTGTGAAGTACACACAAACAAAACTGTATCTGTTATGGAGCACTTAACAGAACAAGAACAAACTATAATATTCCTTTGTTTTAAAACAAAGCAGTACTATGAGCCTTAATTAGTTTACAGTATAGAGTTGCTGTAAACATGTTTCTGGTCTGAAATACATAAATCCATTTTGTCAATTGTAATGTCTGAAATAATTCTACTAGAGAAAATCCATTATGACACTCATATTTTTTGATATTACAATATTAACTCTAACAATTAGCAGACCTTGAGATACACATTAAAGGCTTTCTTTTCTTTTTATAGTCCCAACAACATAATATTGCTATAGTATTACTATCTCTTAGATATTAGAAGTGTGGTATAAATTAAAGCTAGCACAGGTATTAGTCATTCCATTTTATATAATGTAAGGATCAGAATTGCTAGCTACACTTTGGCACAAACTGAATGATCATCTTTGCTTTGTTGTGTGGCTAAATATTTGCTAAGATAAGAAAGGATCCTGATCAACAAATTTACATGTGAAATTTTATCATCTGAGCATTAGTTTGTATATTTAGTATCAGATAGCAGTGACACATGCTGCATTAGATCTAATACATTCAGACAGAACAAGTACAGGTGTACGTTGGTCGGAGTTGTTGAAAGCCTTTATCAATCAAAGTAATGCACATTGTGTAACTTTATTCTATGCTTATAAAAACTTGTTACAAAACCAAACAACCCATGTCCCTCATGGACAGGGATAGTTAATGTTTATCATAAACTCGATCTATGAATTATGTCCATCTAACCAAAGACAAGTGAGGCAACTTGGGATTAACATGGCTAAGCTTATAAGGGCTCTAAGGACACTAACCTAGTAACCTCCCATGAACCTATGAACTACACTCAGTGATTCTTTCTAAGGGATATGATTTTTTAAACAAGAGCTGTTTAAGAGATAAATCAGCTCTGTGAACATCGCAACAATGTAAAAAATTAAGTTCTGGGTTATATGGAGTCACAACCCTTAATTCCACCCCCTTTCCCCTGTGCAGGAAGCAAAACTCACTGCACCCATTTCTGTAGTCTATTCCAAGGTCTTATACCTTAAGGGTAAAGTATTCTCTTTCATTGGAATGTTACATCAATTAATCCATTCTTGATGAGACATACAGTTACCATGCAAATATATAGGGAGCATGCATTAAAGTATTCTGACTCCAAGGAAGGCATAAATCTATTCATTTCAAGCTCTAGGATAATATGTATAATACTCCTTTTGAGTCAATCATCATTGTGAGTTATAGGGATATAGGATCTGAATCCTACATTACTACCACCAATGTGTCAGCTGCAGGACCAGGCCTTAAATTCATACTACTGGCACCTATTAATGTGTAGTGTTCAGGAGCAGTGGATACACAGTTTGTACCACTGGCCTCTAAATACTATATGAGAGTCTACTGGCTTTAAGAGCATATAGCAAATGCATACTGCTTCAGCAGTTGTGATAAATACCTACCAAACCTAAATTAGATTTACAAGGTACAGCTACAGAAAAGAGTTATAATCATTGGCTTCTCAGGATTTCGCACACCTCGGTCTGAACCCACTGCATGCCAGTGCAACCTTGCCACCGATAATCATATCTTAGCCAAAACTATTTTTTGTACACACACACACACACACACACACACACACACACACACACACACACACACACACACACACACGCACACGCACACACACACACACACACACAGACAAAGTGTTTCCTGGGGTACTACTTTTTGCTTTCTGATGCCGACAACCCTTTTCTGCTTTGTTGATATATACTGCCAACAACTAGACCACTTTTGCATCAAGAAATAAGTTGACAGACACTCTTACAGTCAGCCAAAAACTTGCAGCATAGTACCTTCTAGCCAACATCATTTTATTAAAATACAATCAAAGTGAATCACTATGAAATACATAGTTAATTTAAAATATTATTAGAAATTAAATATAAGACTGTGGAAAGCAAAATGTCAAAATACCCAAGTAATACTAACAAACACTACAATAACAAAGATGCTTTTATTAAAATGCAATCAACTGAAAATAACACCTAACAATTCTTCAGATGGCAAATTCATTTCTACAATGTGTCCTAAAATGTTCGTATGTCACAAGCAAGTCCATTATTGACAAATCCATGCAGTGTTTGACAAACCTGCACCTGCAAAGAATGCCAACATCCTCCAGCTAAGTGAAGTAATCAAAAGTAAACAAATCCAGAATCATCAAACGCATACAATACTCAACCTGAAGCTTTGGCCATCATCAACCAGTTAGTGTGGAGGAGTGAGGTTATGGGCTGTTAATGGGCTATATCCTATGGTACACGATTTGATTCCTTCAGCCTTTATTTGCCTACTGTCCAACCTTGAACAGGTCACTTTAACAGATGTACATGGCTTCTGAATGCCCACCAACTTTTTCCTTTCTCTAATTCTTTGTTGATGCCTTCAGGCCAATAAAGCCAAATTCCACTAGCTGTAGACATAAGAGAATTCACACAACTCCTGCTAGCTTTCAAAGACTCATGGATAAAGTTCTGAAGCCTCTGATAGGCATGTAAGCTGTACACCTGAAAATATAGTCATTTACTCAGAGGATTGGAAGTTATATTTGGTCAAAGTACAAACTGTGTTGGATTCTTTAAGACAAGTGGGACTTAATGCAACCCAAAGTAACTGGATACTTAGGGTATATGATTGGGAGAAGGGTAATTAGATGCCAGACAGATGTAATAGAAACTCCCAAGACCAAGACAATACCCATTACCAAATGACAAGTGAAACAATTTAAATCTCTATCCTGACATACCTAACAAAAGATAAAACCCTATCAAGATAAGATGGATTAAATGGACCATGGCAGCAGATGGAGGTTTTTTAATTAAATGAAAATAATTTTATGTTCAGAACCAGTTGTAGTTTTCCCCTGACTTCAGTAAACCCTTTGTTGTAAATATCAGTGTATCTGAGGTTGGGTTAGGAGCTGTAATATCTTAGGAATGGGGTGTTGAGGAACACCCAGTCTGCTACTTAAACAGGAAGTTGATTCAAACTCAAATGAGGTATTCTGATACAGAACAATAATGCCTCACTATTAAGTATGCACTCACTTAAGTACAGTATTATTTATTAGGACACAGCTTCACCCAATTAACTAAGCTTGCAGTTATATAATGGTCATAAAAACAAAGATATGTCATTGCCACATTATGCAGATGGGCTCATCCGTGGGGCTCTTTAAGTTTACTGTGACAAAAATTTGAAACCAAAAACGGTCAGTAGAAAAACACTGAATAAAAAATTATTTTTTGCAGGTGGGCAAGCCCCCCCTGCAACTCTCATATAGTGATCCCCACACAACCCTAAATTTTATATATATATATATATATATATATATATTTATATATACATATCTACAAACATACATACACACACCAACCCCACAGTCAACGTATAGTGAAGAAAAGTGGAAAAAACCCTGAAAAATGCTCCATCACACAATACAGTACATTGCAGTGAAACAAACTGCGACATTAAATCCTCAAACTAAAGCTGCTAGACCACCAATTCTGAAATCATCTAAAAGTATATCTGTATATAAATTATATATATTTATATATGTGTGGATGTATGTCCTGTTATTGAAAGGTCATTTTCTTGAAATAAAGTATGTTGGAAATAAATCAACACGCCAGCAAATTGAAATGAGTAAGAAGTGAAGTACACATTCAATGAAACAAAGCTAAATTATGAGTATTAGCCTGCTCTGCAAAACTCACATCACAGCACAACAACCCAATACCCCAGCTAGGTAAAACAAATCCATAGAGCAGCGTTTTCTGACTTATATATACAAACTCCATGTTCACACAGCTGCAGAGAAAAGTAACCATACAAGCAACAAATAAATAAATAAACCTACAAGCAGATTAATTCACTGGGTCTGTAATACATGCAGTAGAGATCTCAGCAATCACCAGACATTTTCCAGGCATGCTGATCACAATATTCCATGAGATGCTAATAACATACCAAGCATATACATTCAGAATGTTACCTGTCTGCTGCACTAACTGCAATGTCCATGTGGGTAAACAGAAATTGCAAGAAAGATTGTGTACTTTCTCAGATAAACCTTGTGTACTCATACAGGAATATCTGACAGCATGCAGCCCAACTTGGTTTTAATACTTGCACTAAGAGATCAGTAAATAGTTTGAATTGCTTTTACAGAAATCCATGAATGTACAGGAGTCATAAGGGGTCACAAAGCAGGTTTACAGATAGAAAGTAACAGTGGGATGGTCAGATTTGACTAATGAGAAGGTAACAAGTTGGGTGCTACAACTGGGAGAAACAGGAGCGGCCTTTGGTCAACTGGTGCCCAAGGCAAAAGAGCTCCATGGTGCCCCCCACCACACCACCTGGTGCCCCCATCCTGGTTTACCTACATCAAATAAATACTGGAAGAGCGCCCCTGCTAGAGTGGCGCCCTAGGCAGCTGCCTAGTTGGCCTATGCCTAAGGCCGGCTATGGGAGAAAGGTCTGTGAGGACAAGATCAAGAAGTTTAACACTTCCGGTGAATGGGGTGATAACCAGGAAAATGTATTGCCATTGACAAACTTCAAAAGGCTCTGAACATATTTGTTTTGGTAGGATATATTTGCCTGTTTATATTCAAATAGCTGAAATCACCCATGAAAAAGGCATTTGTTTCAATGGTTAACATTTGTAACTGGTTAAGGTATTCTGCGTGCTCCAACAGGGCCATACCTGGGGTTATATTATTGGCTATAATATTATTGAGTATAAGACTTCAAATATATGCAGATTTGTATAAAGATGGTAGATGGTTCTATAATGCATAATCTGATGGGAGACAATACGGTTATGAATAGATATGTTGTTCATGCAAAGGAGTCATGTCCTACCAAAAATAATGCCAAGTACCTTTTAAAGATGCTAAGATAATGGCTGGTGCTAATAACATTGCTGTAAGGTGTCAGTGAGGTCGATTATTGGTTCTCAAAGCATTGATGTCTGCTTAGCTACAGCACATATTATCCACGCATTCAGGAATTATTCATTACTAAACACTTCCTGAAACACACTGGTCTGGTGATTAGGATCTTTGAACAGAGAGTTTGGTTTTCTTGCAGAGCGCAGTTAAATAATGTTAAAAGGGAAGAAAAACAGATGAAATCATTTTGAGAGTCTGGGATGTAATTGAATTTCTTGAGTCAGTGCAACTTAACTTTTAATAAGATATGTTTGGTTCATGCTCTTTTCTCTAAATCATAAGTAATGACAGCACATATATGCAGAAAAATATTACAAAAGTCAATAAAAAGATGATTTACTTACAAAAGAAAAAAAGACAAACAGGAAGTCAGACAGACAGAAAGAAAAGAAGTTCAGCTTTATTTAGGTTCTTGACTACCAAGTACCATAATAATCAGAAGATATTATAAAAGACCTAGAAAAGGAAGTTATGAATAAAATGAATAACACACATCAAGTTAGTAGGAACGTCTGACATCAAAAGCTAAAATGTAATGTAGATACCACAGGGCCATTGGCTAAAGTGAGCACAACAATATGATTTACAAATGCAAGCAGTATAAAGGGACATAAAAATATATAATTAATCATATGCTCGCTCAAAATGGAGAGAAGTAAAGAAAGAAAGAAAAAAAATGATATCCACCATCACCTTTATGCCCATTTTTCCCTTCTGAAATTTCCAAAAGACCCATTTCTACGCAGCTATCCATTGCTTATCCTCAACTTTCCCTTGTCAGTACTATTTCTTAATTCCTCCTATCTTGCACCTATGCAGTAGTGAAGGTCCCACTTCGTTCATCATTTTTAGTTCCCAGCATTTATGTACTGCTTCTAATGTTCTATCCTACCAGACTACTGTTCTTCTATGAGTCCCCTTCCTGCCCTACCAGAATTGCACTTTCCTCATACCCCAATTAGCTGTTGTCCCACCCCAGTTATGGTCTGAAATCCTTTGGTTTACACTACAAGTAGCTGCGTAGTCTGTGACCTCCCTAACAACTGCTCATTAGTCTACTTAAGCCCATTCATTTTTTCCACCATTTGGTTTCTCCTCCTGCAACTTCTGTAGCTCCTCCTACCTTCACAGTACCATACAGTCTACCTTTGTGACACATCTCATATTACTCTGTCAAACAACGGTCCCCTGCTGTTCACTTCCCATATTACTCTGTCATACAACATTCCCCTGCTGCTAAGTTCCCATATTACTCTGTCATACAACATTCCCCTGCTGTTAAGTTCCCATATTACTCTGTCATACAACGGTCCCCTGCTGTTCATCTGCCAAATTTCTCTGTCATATGGAGCGGCCTTAGGTCAACTGGTGCCCTAGGCAAAAGGGCTCCACGGCACCCCCCACCACACCACCCGGTGACCCCATCCTGGTCTACCTACATTAAATAAATACTGGAAAAGCACTCCTGCTAGAGCGGCGCCCTAGGCGGCCGCCTAGTTGGCCTATGCCTAAGGCCGGCTATGCATACAACGTTCCTCTGCTGTTCATTTCCCATATTACTCTGTCATACAACACTCTGCCTGCTGTTCATTTCCCATATTACTCTGTCATACAATGTTCCCCCTACTATTCAGTTCCTATAGTACTCAGTCATACAATGCTCACCCTGCTGTTCATTTCCCATATTACTCTGTCATACCTTGCCCCTCTGCTGATCAGTTCCCATAGTACTCTGTCATACAATGTTCCCACTGCTGTTCAGTTCCCATATTACTGTGTCATACAATGCTCACCCTGCTGTTCATTTCCCACACTACTCTGTCATATAACATCTCCCCTGCTGTTTAGTTCCCATATTACTCTGTCCTACAATGTTCTCCTTGCTGTCTAGTTCCCATATTACTCTATCATACAATGCTCACCCCGCTGTTCATTTCCTATATTACTCTGTCATACAATGCTCACCCTATTGTTCATTTCCAACACTACTCCGTCATACAACATTTCACAGCTGTTTAGTTCCCATACTACTGTCATACTTTGTCCCCCTGCTGTTCAATTCCCATATTACTCTGTCATACATTGCTCTCCCTGTTGCTCACCCTGCTGTTCATTTCCCACACCACCCTGTCATATAACATTTCCTCTGCTGTTTAGTTCCCATATTACTCTGTCATACAATGTTCCCCCTGCTGTTCATTTCCTATACTACTCTGTCATACATCACTCCCCCTCCTACTCAGTTCCTGTATTACTCTGTTATACAATGCTAACCCTGCTAAGTGCCTTTACTACTTCATCATACAATGCTCCCCTGCTGCTCAGTTCCCATATTACTCTGTCATACAATGTTCCTCCTACTGTTCAGTTCCCATATTACTCTGTCATACATCACTCCTCCTGCTTCTCAGTCCCCTCATCAGCTGGTACCAGTTGCCAATATTACCACTTCTCACCTCCCATTTTACCCTTCCTATTAGTGAACAGGTTTGTCCCCCTCCAAACACAGAATTTACAAGCCCACCTAATGTAAATGTATCTGTACAAATATATAAATGAACAAAGTCTTTGAGATAACACATCTTGAAAGGGAAATATGTAGCTATCACTATGTTACATCACAGTGACTCACAATACACATTCATTCTCTCATTTCAGAACATTAGGAAAAAAGTTAGTCCATAGAAGAGCTAATAAAAGCATACACATTGCTGTCAAGTATATTTATCACTGTAAGTATTTCCATATCAGCTCAAAATTATATGTTGGGTAGACTGTGAAAAGTGTAAAGTTGATATAAAGGTGAAAGTCATCAGTGAGAAGATGGAGTGCACCATGTATGCACTGAGCATCCAAGGGCTCCGGATTATGTGGAACGCTTCGCATTTAACGATGAGTGAAGCCACTGTTCCACTGTTCCACATTGAACAGCTGTGTCTCTGCTACATGGATTCTGATTGGTCTGTGTACCGCAATGACTGCCAATCGACATTGCGGTATACAAACCCATGCTTAGCTCTGCTGCCCTTCCACATTACAGTGTTGGCTGTGCTCAGCAGTTTTTGATTGGCTGAGTCCATGTTCAGTGCTCTTATTATTACCAATCACATATAGGAGAAGACGGAGCAAATCTGTGGTGGTCAGCTTGGAGTGTGTTGGAATTTTTTCTTGCTTAACTTTATATTGTTTTCTTTCAAGGAAAATGATGCCGCTGCTTAAAGGGTAAGTAATGTGTGTGTGTGTGTGTGTGTGTGTGTGTGTGTGTGTGTGTGTGTGTGTGTGTGTGTGTGTGTGTGTGTGTGTGTGTGTGTGAGTGTGTGTGTGTATCTGTGCGCACACTACAAATTTGTTACAAATTAGTTTTCCATTGCATTCCTTTTGTTGAAGCAGTCACCAGACAATGAGGAAACCTGGTCAAATGAGGAAATTCTGACTCTACTTTTTGCAGCAGCAAACGAAAATTGACTTACTGTTTCTTTTAGGAATGCACACTTACTTGCATTACTCCCGATCAGCACTCTATGTAGGATTTAGAAGTGAAATTGGGAAAATATGTGGAACTCATTTGCAGAAACCATATGTATTAATATTATTTAACCTGCCTTAGTCATGCAGTTGTATTTTCCTTCACTCCTGTCACGTACTCATTTATTGTACTGGTTTCAAGAAGCATGTTGCTTAATAGCAAAGAAAAAAAAACATTAGCAGGTGTAATATGTTTAGCAGTATCTTTTAAATATGTGTAGTGTGTCTAATTGTTTACCAGCCTAAATAACATTCTAGTAACCAAAAAGGGTAGGGCATGAGGCAGGTGAGGGGTGTAGCTTCGTGTCCCAATTTAGCCTTTTCTTGAGGAGGCAAGTACCGAGTAGTATTCCAAGGGAGTGCCTTGGTTGTGCCTGATGCATCACTCCTTCTCACACAGCTGCTGTAGCTCCACATTTCACAACCCGACATCCTCTGTTACTTCAAGCAAAGTGCAGCATTAGTTAGCCACCAGTGTCATGATATAAGAGCTCGTATATGTGAAGACAAGCAGATCAGAATCTACCGGAGTAGTAGGCAGAATGATAACCCTAGGTTGAATGAATATGCCAGTCTCTGCTTCTCCCCAAAAAGGTGGTGTGACATTTTATTTCTGCAGATTTTAAAATCTGTAGAGTGTTACGTGTTCTGTAACCATGGTAACCATAACTTCTGTGTTTTGGTTCTGTAATTTTTTTCTTCCCTTTGGATGTTTTTTATTCCTTATGTGTGAAACTACACCATTCCTATGCATGATAGCTAGAACAGAGGTCATTTATCATGTCAGTTAAAATGCAGCTATAGGGACTGGGTTTGTTATAGTTTACAAGAGTTGTGTGAACATCATAGTTTTCAGCTCTCTCTGATTTTGCAGAATTTCTTGATTTTGCCTAACACTGTCGGTCTGTTCCTTGTAAAAGTAGTGGTTTTCTTCTGGCAAACCACTGATTGCAGTCAGTGAAATAATGTCAAACGTATACTATATATGCCTCAGAAATGTGCACCAATGTCAAATCTGTTATTCTAGCAACTTTCTAAGTACATATTGCCAATTTTTCAAATTTGTTCCTGATTTTGGGCTTTTGTCTTCCATTATTTTTTGGTTTTGTCCTTGATTCTTGTGCTGAGAGGCTGAGAAGTAAGCTTAACAGTTATTTTTATTTTATTTTCTCTGTTTATTCTAATTTGTTTTATATTTATTGAATTAACTTACTGCGGTGCAGTAGTTAGCATTGCTGGTTCACAGTGCTTGGTTGTCTGGTTCTGCTGTTGCCTGGGGTGCCTTAAGAGTACAGTCTGAACATCCTCCCCATAACCCCATGAGTTTTCATTGGGTTCTCTGCCTTCTTTCCATCTCAAATACATACTAGGATTGTCTTCAAGTTGCATGTAGGTAAGTGTGTGTGTGTGTGTGTGTGTGTGTGTGTGTGTGTGTGTGTGTGTGTGTGTGTGTGTGTGTGTGTGTGTGTGTGTGTGTCTTTCTCTGATTCCCTCAGACATCTTGGGATGGATGGATAGATTACATCCCATCCAGGACTGGTGCTCTGCATTATACCTTTTGAATACTGGGTAAGGTTGTGGCTGGGTACGACTCTGAAGAGACTAAAGTGGGTATTAGAAAATTAATGCATATGCTTAGGTATTAAGTATATTGCCAGTAATGAAGCATGCCAGAAATGTCTAAATGACTTGTATAAAGTAGTTACAATAGCAGTAGCATTTAAGCACAGGCACATTATCATATCTCACCAATCAAAATTTACTTTGTTTCTGGTAAAATTATTGTGGCAATAAAGACTTTTTAAAAGTTGTATTCAAAGGAATAATGCTCCCTGCATTACAAGAAGATCTGATAATGCTTTGAAATGTTATTGGTCTAACTAAAATCATTTGTGTGACTTGTAAATGTGATTTTTATTTTTGTAAAGTGCTGTTTCATTTACTTATGGTGTGGGTGAGGTATTGCAGATTATAAAATAAAGGTTTTGGATCTGAGAAGTGTGTCTTATTGAATTTTACAGATGTTCTACCATGCTCCATGGCAATGGCACGTTTTGCGTAGTGTGAAAATAGAGTGTTCTACATTTTGACCATTTGTCACACATTGTTACGGTTTGTGTTCCACACTGGCCTCTCAAGAGGTTGAGACCTATGTGTATGCAAATTGCACAAAAAATAAAATGTCAGAATGTTAAATAAAATATTTTCTACAAAAAAAAAATAGAAAATCATTATGAAGCAAAGCATGCATGAATGTTGCAGCTGTAGCTAATACCACAGATAATTATCACAAAGCTCTGCCAAGAAGTATCTTCTGCTGTCACAAAACTGTGCTGTGATCAGATTTATTTACTGCTATTGGGCCAACCACCAGACAATGCTTATGTCTCTGGATTCCTCTGCAAGTTTTATTTGTTTCTTAACTGATGTTGTAAGGTCATAGCCAAAGTTCTTATTTCAGCAGACTTCAGTTGGTAATGCAAGCTTTTATTCGCAAGAACTCTCTGGGCTGTCTTCTAGCAGACAGGCTAAATACTTTTGACGTCATCTGGTTTACTAAAAGTGCTCATTGTCTGTTGATATTGTCAAAAAACATTTTTTTTTAATTCTCTGGTATGGGATTTGACATAAGAATCCTTTCATGTAGCACTGTCACTCAGAATTCGTACTGCTATGTGTATGAATGCAAAGGTTTGGGTTCCCATTAAGCACTGTACTGCGGCATTTTAACATAAACATTGTCATAAGGCATAATTGGTGTTTTGCTTCCTTGAAGACAGCATCTTATAAGGTCTATTACACAAAATAATCATATTAAGTGCATTCATTGAAGCAAATGACTTTTAAAATGTCTGTTTATGCTAATGATTTACTTATTATATCCTTCCACTGACTTCATTTTCTCCTGTTAGATGGGAGCTCGTTATACCTTGTAATGTTGCAGCTTTGCAAAGCGAGCAAACATAAAGCAGAATCAAGCTTCGATATGCCACTGGCTATAAAAGAAACAGCTGCACTTAAAGAAAGGTCATGCAGCTTAAAGATGGTATTTTACAGTAGCAACTGAAACTGCTGCAGATCCCTCAGTACTTCTAACAACTTGGAAAAACACAGCTGCATCTAGAGAAATGCACATAGTTTTCTACTGGGGCACTATAATTCACTATTGTTTGATCATTGCGTGTAGCATGTTTGTCCTTGTGCTAGATAAATGTACATTTATAAGTCTGTGTATCTGAATGAAATGGCATGGATGGTTTATTTTTTGACAGAACAAATAAATGGAGGTTAGGATATTTCTGGAAGTAATGCAGTATGATGGCGGAGGAGGGCCATCAGTCTTTAGAAGGATTGCTGGGGTGCACTGCTACTGCCTTCTGTACAGACACCCTGCAGCACTCATAACTGATTAACAAAGCTTTATAAAGTTGAACATTGTGCATGACATTACATAATCCTTTCAATGATCATCACTCTACACCCACTGCATTAACCTCCTTGAAATTGATTACATGTATAGATCTGCAATCATGGGACTCCACACATATCTACTGACCTCACAAGATCCAAATGTGGTGAAAGTTTTGAAACATGAGGAGAATAAATCGAAGATGACATCTCTGCTTAATTTAGCAGAAGCATATCGACATCAAGCAGGAATGGAAATCAAACCAGAAGTGGATAAAAACCAGTCAGCAACTGAATGTGCTAAAAAACAAAAGAGTATAAGGTGAAGGACCAGATAAGAGGCAAGAAATGTGGAAAAAACATAAATATAGTTGCAAGTATAGAAAACTTCTGGAAGAGCTTCATGTTGATCAAGAACGAATGCAGGAATGGTTAAGGAGAGGTGAATTTACATCAAGAAATGAAAGGTTAATATTGGCAGCCCAAGATAGTGAGCTACCACGCTGGTTTACTAAGTCCATTGAACATGTGGGAGAGACAGACATATGTAGGTTTTGTAAAACCAAAGTGGAAAAAGTCACACACTTTATTGCTGGTTGCGACTCTCTAATGGCAGAGGGACTGTATACTGAAAGGCATAATAATATGGCGAGATTGTGCAAACATTATGGTATCGAAGTGGCTGAAAAACACTGGAAACATGAGCCACAGAGAATCATAGAAAATGGTGAAGTTTACATCACTTGGGATCATCTAATACCAACAGTCCAAAAGACAGATGCTAGAAAACCGGATATAGTGGTCCAAGAAAAGAAGACAAAAGTAGCATTGATCATTGAAATCGCCACAACTAGTGACTACATTGTCTTGTATACAGAGAGACACAAAGTCATAAAATACCTCGATCTGCAGGCAGAAATGAGAGCCATGTGGAAGAAAGATACCCAGACAGTTCCAATAGTAGTAGGAGCAACTGGTCTTATAAAAAAGAATTTACAATCGTATTTAGATATGTTACCAATTCATGTAACACCGTACAAATTGCAGAAGGAATCATTACTGAGCACATTGCGGGTGCTGTGAAGAGCACTTTTGGTTAACATCATAGGTTCATAGGTTCATAGGTTGGTACTAGGCTATCAGCCCTAGGGCCTATACAAGCCAGCCATAACAATTCCCTGGCTATTTCTTTCCACACTATTTACTTCCCTGGACCCCTGTCTAGCAGAGCGACTGATGTGATCCCCAGGGTGAATTTCCTTTCTCCCATCCAATCATCAAGGTTCCTTTTGAAGAGGGCCAAGGAGGCGCTCTGCTTGACATGTATGGGCAGTCTATTCCAGAGTCTGCGGGAGACTCTGGGTCAGGAACCTATCCCTCCAGCATGTTTTGTTTATTGTGATGACAAGGTTTAAATCCCTGGAGTGTGTGGCTCTGAGGGATTGAGATTTCTTTAAGTGTAGCATATCCAACAGCTCTAGGTTTGACATGGCCTTGTTTGTTAAGCAGAGATCACCTCTGAGTAGACGATATGCCACAGAGTATAGCTGTAGTTTTTAAGGTGGTCAGCATAGGGCATCTACTTTAGGCCTGTGATTCATTTAGTGAGGTATTTCTGCAGCCTTTCCAATTGTTGCAGATGTCTTGAGAGGTACATACCAAATGGGGCGTTGTATGTATTCTATAATGGGTCTAAATAGGGATGAGTACAGTGGGACAATAACCTCCTTTTTTCTGGATGAAAAGCCCTTAGTGATGAGGTGTGCCACATAGAAGGATTTCCTGATGGTTGTGGCGATGTGGTTATTGAAGGTGAGATCACTATCCACCTGTGTCCCTAAGTCTCTTATCACACTTTCGGTGTTTAGTGTACTGCCTCCTATGTGGTAATTCATGGGTACATGTTTTTTCCCAAAGAGGATAACTATACATTTCTTGGCATTGGGCTTGAGCCCATGGCTCTGGCACCAAGCATCTGTTTCTGTAAGGCCCTTTTGTAGAGTATCCACATCATTTGGGGATTCAATAATGGCTCCCAGTTTGCAGTCATCTGAGAACTTTATTAGCCAGAGTCCCTCAGTGTTGGCCTGTACTTCAGAGAAGTAGATGCCAAACAAGAGAGGTCCCAGGACTGAACCCTGAGGTACTCCACTTGTCTGGAGCTGGATTTGGAGTCCTCTACTTTTACAGTGTGGGTTCTGTTAGTAAGCCAGTTAGCAACCCATCGAGTGACGGAAGGATTATTGCCCAGCTTAGTAAGTTTATCTATGATTCCAGAGTGGGGGATGGTGTCAAAAGCCTTGGCGAGGTCCAGATAGGCTGTGTGGACTGTCTTGCCCTCGTCCACGGCTCTGGAGACTGATTCAAAGAAGTCAATCCGGTTCAGGGGACAAGATCGGCCCTTCACAAACCCAAACTGGGTGGGGTCCAGTGTTTGAAGGTTGCCAATGTCTTTCTTTATAAGTTCCATGATAATACATTACATGGCCTTGCAGATCAGGCTCGTCAGACTGATGGGGGCAGTAGTTCCCGGGATCCAAGGTGGATTCCCCTTCAAAGAGTGAAACAATAGTAATTTCATGAACTTTAATCGTACTTTGACTTAGGAATGGGGTCTATTCACATCATATTATTAGAAACCCAAAAGACTTGGAGAAATTAAAAAGGCAGAAACTTTATAAGATTTTTTTGGAGTGCATGTTAACTGGAGTAGAGCACCGATCCACGCAGACCTTTGTTTTAGACTCAGCACTCTCTGGTGAAGTGATTGGTCAGAGTTACTTAATTAGACAAAAGGTGACTGTGGGGAAGCAAACCATGGACCACAGGAAACAGTTCCTAGCCTTAATCATATTTGTATTTAATATTGTGAAGTCAGGTGAATGTATCAGATGGACCAAATGGACTGTAACTCAAGCTACCAAAGTGCCTACGTACAGTTCTGAATAAATGGTAAGGACCTACCCTGATGTCTGAAGCAGCTGTCACATTCAGTAAACTAGTCTTTCAGAGAGAAAAGTTAGCAGTGGGAAGAAGATCTAAAGTAAAAATTCTTAATATGAGAGATTTCTGCAAGGTAGACTTGGAAAAATGGCCAGCGGGCAAAAAAGAGGTAAGGTGTTTACCATTAAACACAGGTCATGGGGTCAAAAAAGATTCTGAATAATCAGTGAAGCAATAAGATACAAATATATTGATTATCTAAGGACAAATGACCTAGCTATAGAAACATCAGACATTGCAAAATAGCAGGTTTAAGCAAGCTATTTGGCATAATCCTGCACAATCAGAAGCTTAGAGAATTTCTCACAAATGATGCATACTTCTGGTGAGGTACGAGAAGAGATACTTCCAGAAACAACATCAGCAGTTGACTGAACATTGTCTGCAGAGAAATAGTTTAATATGACATTTAACTAATGAGCCATCATACATGAAGAGGACATTACACTCTTTAATGAGCAGTACCATTGTTTCACTGGGACTGTTTAAATCTGGCAAGGAAAAAGACAGAGGAATACAGGATTAACAACATCTAAAGCAATAGCCATTTACTCACAAATTAGATATTGAACATAAAATCAAGCAGAAAATGCCTCTGCTTGTGCCGTCATACCTTGATAATCATAAAACTTAGCAATGGCATCCATCCAAACCCAGACCCACCTCATCATATTCAGACAGCATATCTCTAGCAGTTCCTTTATTGCTATCCCCTCACCTACAGTCACACCCTGGTCTTCAAATAATTGTGCCAACTTATGAAGTACTGAAAAGTTAACAAACCAACTTCTGTTTTCAGCCCAGTACAGATTTTGCCCTTATAGCAGCACAGCTACTGCTTTGCTGAATTTTATCAATACTATCAACACCCACATAAATGCCAGAAGCCTATTCATCACCATCTTCCTAAACTTACCAACAGCTTTTGATACTCTTTCCCACCAGAAACTGTTACATAAACTCTCATCCTAGGGCTCACTATCCACTGCAATGGTTCCACAGCTTCCTCTCAACCAATACACATGCAGTTAAATGGTAAAATGATTGCGCCATCTTCTTGGCAGTAACTATTGATGTCCCACAGGGATTTATACTAGACCCCATCCTTTTCAACATATTCATTAATGACTTCTGCAGTGCTACAAAAGTGATTCCCTAATTCAGTACTCTGATGACTCAACTGTAATCTGCTCTGCCAAAACTCTCTTTCTAAACTCCAAGACCTTGCACAATAATACTTTTAATCAACTGGAACATGACTAAATGATTCGCAGCTGCTTCTAAGCATGCCCAGCACTCTCCAAAATAACACTCGTGTCCAATTCAAAATAGCTCCCTCGTGTTCTCTGCAGCAACCATTCACCTATTCAAAAACAAACACCTAGAAAAAAGTTCTAAATTTAAAAAGCCCAAAAACTAAACTAAAACTGCCTTTTCCTCACTACCACTTACTTCTCAAGCTAAAATTATGCAGTGATGCAAACATAAGTCCATTCAAATCAACCTAAAATGACACTATATATAAAAAAATCTAGTTACACAATATAGAACCCTACCAAAAAAATGCACCTCTAATATAAACCTAAGACGTATCTGAAACAAACTCTCAGACGTCCATGCCTATATACCTCATTAATTGCCAACATACTCATAACTACTGAAATATAACTAAAACATGAAATTAAAGATGAGGAAATTTTGCCACCTGGGTACAACATATCAAGGCTAGACAAAACCTACACAAAGGCAAGTATAATAGTAATCATCTACAAACATTCACTTTGCATTTCTCCAAATCCTTTCAACCACCACTCGCCCTCCCCTTCCTGGTATTGCAGAAATTCTAATATCATCCCTTAAAGACAGCAAACACAAAATTATATGCAAAAAGGCATCTATACACCCCAAATAATAATTCATATACAGCAGAAGATTTTTTTTTTTCCTGGGTAACATCAAATATCTGATGCAAAACAATTATACTAGGTAACCTAAATATTGACTGGTAATCCATTAATTCTGATTGTTACAGTTACCTCATAAACCTATATGGGCTCATTCAGCTAATCTCCACTCCTGCCAGATATAAAAAAGTAGTAGTAAAAGAGAATTTTCTATTGAATGGACTCTTACAAATACCCTTATCAAACTACTTGCGATTGGCTCCCTCCAATAATCCTAAAGTAATCACCTGCATACATTTGCACTTATGTGCAAATATTCATGAACAACAGCATTACAAACAAGTCTGTAATCTATCATCTTTCCATAGAGACTCTAAAAGTTATCAACAGGAAAACAACATACACAATCCAACTAGATGAAGAGATAAAGCTATATCCCTATTCAACATAACTTTTCTAAAAATACTTAACGGTCCCCAATCAGAACCAAGAGAGTTAAAGCAAATAGAGCACCCTGTTTTCTCAAATAAACGAAACAACACATAAACAACAGAGAGAGGATTTGGAATTTGTGGAACAATAATAAAACAAAAAAGGTTGAAATATAAACAACTAAGAAACCTTGCTAAACATAAAATCAAACACAACAAAAGGCCATTATATAATAAACTACAAACCACTAATCAGAACAACCCAAAATGTTTCTGGTCTGACATTAACCAGCTTCTAAAGCCAGGTTAAACTACCCAAGCATCCACTCGATAATTAATCAAATTGAGTCCACTGCTATCAAATTCAACATGTTTCACACAGATGGTAGCCTCTTTCCTCAAAATTCAAAGCATACCACTGTGCCAGCAACACCTGCAATGGAACAACTCCCTCAAACTCTCTCTTTCTCTAGTCAACCCATACCAACTTCCACCATACAAATACACCTGTTCAACTTAAAACACACTACCTTTGCCCCTGATAACTTGCCTGCAGATCATCTAAAAATTGGATCTGCTGTCCTAATTTCCCTTGTCTCTATCTTCTTAAATCACTCATCAAAAGAAGGTTAAGCCCCATCACTATGGAAAAAATCCTGTATCATCCCATTATATAAGGAAGGTAACACCACTGAGCTCTCCATTTAAAGATCTGTAATTGTTCACCCCTGTCCAAAACACTTGAAAGGTACAACCAATCTGAACTACTCACCTACACTAGTGTAATCTATCACCCACACAACATGGATTTCATCCACGTCACAGCACTATAACTGCCCTTCCCATTTTCATCAGTACTATAAACCAAAGCAGAAACATAAGAAATTCAATCTTCTCTGTATTTTTTATCTTTCCAAAACTTTTAGTACTGTCTCATACTCTAAACTGCTGCAAAGACTAGCGTCCCTAGGACTGCATACATCTTCCTTCTCAATAGCTACCTCTCAGCTGAAAAGCAGACTGTGAAATGACAAAGTGATATCTCTTTCTTTCTTTCAGTATCTATAAGTATTCCACAAGGCTCAGTCATTGGTCCATTACTATGCAATATTTTTAAAAATGACATCCACTTAGCAGGCAAATATGCCACCATCAGTCAATACAGCAATGACTCTACCCTTACCAGATGGTGTGTGAGTAGGTTACAGACCAGGGCAGAGTATTGTATAATTGGTGTGGTAAAAGCTCTATAAAGGAGGACAATTGCCTCTCTGACATGGCTCTCAATTCATAGGATAATCAGGTGGATTTCACCATATGCTTTGTGGATGGTAACTGCTGGATTGGTTTCAAATAAAAGGTTATCTAAAATTCTGTTTTATCAGCTTTAGCTGTTGCTTATCAATCATGCATAACACTGGAATTTTAGGCTAAATGCAGAGTGCTGAATTTTCAACGATGAAGGAAAGGTCATTTTTGCTGAATCATTCATCTGTAATTTTAAATGCTATTTGAAGGAAGGCCGCTGTTGCGTCCCCTAACCAGGAAAAGCTGAAAGAAGAAGAAGTATCAGTGCTTAAAGACAATGCTTCCTTGTTTGTAGTCCAGTGCATATTTGGTGAGAGTCAGTTTTGATATCTGAGAAAGAGATGCCAAAAAAGACTGGTCTCAGGACATAGCCTGGTGTTTACCTCACAAGCATAAGATGCAGGGGTTTTATTCTCACCTGGGGTCACTATCTGGATATTGGTTAGGCATCTAATAGTCTGCAGACTGACTGTGTAGTATTTACCTATGAACAGTGAAGCTACAAGCTCCACTCATGAGTGGGGATGGCGAGGGTAGGACTTTGTCATATGGTTTTATTAATTCTGCTGTGGGATATAGTTTGGAATACTTAACCAAACTGAGATAAGCTACATGGTCAAGAAAACTTTAATCGAGGATGGTAGCCATCACAAAACATTTATGAAGTTAAACATTCAAGCTCTGCCTTTGACAAAACTATACTGTTTTAGGCCATGAAGACTGAGATTTTCTGCATGTGATTAAGTTCCATGATGATTCTCACCATCACCTTGTACAAGATTTTTGTGAGGCTTTTTGATTGTAGTAAGTGGGGGTCTGTGACACATCTAGCTGTTAATGCTTTATTAAGAATGTGAGTTTGTATGGGGGTGGTATATTAGTGTATCTCTGACTGGACAAATGAATCATTCTGTTATCTCATTTAGTCCTATGGAACTGATGTTCCTGACCTTGCTGAAGGAGAAATGACCATTCTAAACTGAATTTAGTTGGAATCATTTTGCACAAAAGACAAAATAATAAGATCCCCCCAGTGTATCTTGCAATTTCCTTTTGATAAATATGTTAGTGTGTTAGCTATGTCATTTGGCTATTTTATGATGGTACAATTTTGTTCTTATACACTACATCCTTATTTTTTATTCTACTAGATTTTTCAGATGTTGTTGAAGAAAGCCTTAGTATTGTCATCTACCTTCACTGCAACATTTACCTTTGCTGCTTCTGATTGTTCTAGTGAGTTCTTTTTCTATGAATGCCATCTTAAGCTTGATTTGTTTTAATGGGTGGTCTGAAGGGTCTATAAACACATTTATTTTAGTTTAATTATTTGTTGATTTTGTAACTCCACTGTATATATTCCCTTGGGAATTAATGTATCAATGCAATTATTTAAACTGTTGTAGAAGAGCACGAATGGTTCACCATACCTCTCAAATGTGCAGATTTTCACAGAATTTCTAGAATTATGCCTCATATTTTGGTCTGTTCCTCATAAAATTTTTTATTTTCTGTTAAATTATTTAGGATTGAAGTCACTTAATAATGAACTACATTTGAGTTTTGGACTTTATATCCTTCAGAAAATTAATGCTAACACAAATATTGTTGTTCTAGCAACTTTCTGTGTTTATAAGTGCAGTATTTAAAATCTGTCTCTATTTTTGGGCCTTTGTCCCCTCCTGCCCCCCCCCCCCCCCCCCATTATTTTAGGCTTTGTCCAGATTTTTTTGCGGTAAGAGATTGAGATGTATGTGGTTCATTAATATGTTGTGTGGAAGGAGGCCTAACATACAGCCTCAGCTGTGTGATGCAAAGTAATTGCTTTGAACTCCTTGTTGCCTTTGGAAATGTATTTAAAAATTGTATGATTTTTTTTTTATTAATCTGTATTTCTATATAAAAAGAATAACCAGAATTGTATATAATATGTTATTCCTTTACGGAGGTTTTTGTAATTTGTTTATGACTGTGAAATCTAGCACTTCTTGCACATAATTGTTTTTGAGGCATTGTTTTCCTAGACAGTGGAAGGATAATTTATGGCAATATATGAAGAAGTATTTTCTGGTATGAGGAGGGAGATATGCATTTCAAGGAGAAGGTTATCTTAAGGTGACAAGGAGGATCTATGATAACATGTTACAGAACTGTTGCTTGTGGTGTTTATTGTAACTTGAGTGTGGAGAGTTTCATGCCTACAATTTGTTTAACCTTATTTTTCAAGGAGTCACTTATGAAAATGGATGTACCCTCTCTGTATTCAGCAGGCTGGACTGAGTGGAAAGAGTTGCAAGCAGTTATTTGTGGAATGCAAGGCAGGTCATTGAGCCATGTTTCTGCAGCAGCACACCCATCATCATTCCCTCAAATCCAAGGCACACCTAAAGGTAGCTTAGATTTTATTTAGGCTGTGAGCATTAACAAGTCCCACCTTCACCTTATTATTGTTTGGAGATTTTAGCATGGAGTGATCATTAATTTGACCCGACTTAAAAAGGGAACTGGGATGGAAGAAACTGAATATTCAGTACATAACTTTCAGTGAGTAGAGTTATAATTCATCCCTTGCAAAGCAGGTCTTGATGTCATACATTTCCTCCCAAGCAAAGAGGTACTGAATCCCATGGGGACCATGATCTCATCCCAGTAGCTAAAGCCAATAATCCTTTCCACATATGCAATCTTTGGTAAAGGAAGGCTCTCACTAACTGCATAGGGTTTACCGGCCTGTATAATGGTATCCACAAAGTCAGACATAGTGAGGCTGAGTTATTTAATTCATTATTTATTGATTTATTGATTGCACCTTCTCTAGGTCTTTTCAAATGTATCTGTTGAACAATTCTAGGAACAAAGTCAGGCATTAAATGTAATCTAGCAATTTCATCTGGAAGCTCTCACAATTAAATCTTATGTCCTCCTTATGTAACTTAACACCATCCATAATCTACCTTCCTATGCCTGCCCCTTTTCAGCTCTCTACTTCTGTTTATCTGTTAGTTCTCTTTAACCTCCTTATCCAGGCTATTACTTGTCATTTCAATTTTATAAACTGTAACATCTTTAGATAGCTTCTCAGATTGTGTATCTCACTTCTTTCCTCAACCAAAACTTGTTTATAACAACTGAAATTTTGAAATTTTTGTTCTATTGTCAAAATTGTATTATTTTTGTTTACTGCTTTTATTATACTTTTATTGTAAAATTGTGGAGTTTTTCTGTTTACTCCTGCTATTATATTTTTATTGTAAAATCATGGAGCTTTTCTTCCTGAACCTCCGCTGAAAAAGGGCTATCAGCTCAGTCTGACTAACCCGGTCGATAAATGTAAAATAAATAAAATAAAATAAAAAATGCTGTTTCTCAGCTCCACTCACAATTCTAATACAATAATGCCTTTGAAGTCAAAATATGCAGCACCACTGTTTGCTATCTAGCCTATCGTGGAACTTGTATACCTTTTTAAAACTCCAAGAAATTTAGAGTAAAAGATAACTACAATAAATGAAGAGCAAAGCATGAAAACAATGCAAGCATACAATTATAATACAAGAAATTAAGCATAGTCAAAAACAGTCTAGCACAGTAATTCTCAAAATTAGATTGTGACCTTTTCTCCTTATCTTAAAAGAAATGCGGTATTAAGTTGTCAGATGATTAATATCGACAGACTCCAAGTTCAATATTAAAGATTTTAATCCAACCATTCAAAACTGCAACAGGAACAGAGACATCAGTTCAACAGGAACATCCATTCCTTATCATATCCATGGGTCTATGTCAATTCTTCGAATGCTCACAATTTTGAACGTTACATGGTCGAGACCAAATGTTCGAAATTGCAAGTGTTCGAAGATTGACTTTCAACGGTGCTGTACTGTGCAGATAGGGAGAATTTCACTTTTCTGTACTGAAGTGCGGTCTCTGAGTTAGTTAGGAGGGTGTGGGGGTGCAGGGGGGCTTGTCCCCCTGCTCACACTGTTAAAGTGTGTTTTTCTTCTTTTTTTTTTTTTTTTTTTGATATTCGAACATCCAAATGTCGAACATTTAATAATCAACATTTTGGATGTTCGAATATTTAACATAGACCCCATATCCACTAACACTGTCTCCCTCTATCTCCACCTAGTGGCACACGTCCAGAACACAGCATGCAGTTTCTTAATTCCTCCTTAAATTAAGAGGAGGTTAATCCTTTTGAAGTCCAAAAATGCAATATAATGCTTTCTTTTTGGCAGTCACAAATAATTTTTGCATTTTCCACTTTCTTTCCTCTTTCTGTTTCTTGGACTCCTTTCCTTTTTTTTTTTACTTTCCTCATTTATTCTAAGAAACATTCTCTTTTTTATCTATCAAATTGATTTGATTCGGTTCAGTATCCCCCCCATGCTTCTTCTTGCTTTTATACACTGTTCAGAAAGAACATCTTCCTTTACTCATAATGAATATCATTTCATTAAACATTCATCCTTATCATCATCAGCAATCAGGAAAGAACATGTACTGAATGCACTCAACAAAATAAAGACCCCATGTATGGGGGTGTGATAGTATAATCAGTTTCATAATTAACAGCACTAAGCAAGCATTAGCAGATCCACTCCTTGAACTCTTCAACCTTAGCCAGGCAACTATGTGAGCAATGGACAGCTGTTTCGATGCCACTCCACAAGGGTGATCCCAGCACAGACCTTGGGAATTACAGACCCATCAGTCTGACAAGCCTTATCTGCAATGTCATGGAATGTATCATAACTAACCTAATTAACTATGAAATAAAACATTTCATTGATCTCAACCCCCCAGCATTCTGGCTTTGTCAAGGGTAAAATTGTCTAGTGAATCTTGTGAATTTCTTTGAAAAGGTTATTCAGGCAGCAGACTGTGTGAACAGGTTGTACATATAGCATATCTTGACCTCACCAACGCATTCAATACCATGCCACATGCAAATATAATAAACAAGTTGAAGGAGCTTCAAATTTACCCATGTGTGATTAGGTGGATAGCAAAATGGTTAATAGACAGGGCTCACACAGTAAGAATTAGGAGTGCATCCTCTTTTAGCATGAAGGTCAGCAGTGGGGTTCTGCGGAGATTTGCTGGGATCTCGGCTGTTTTACATCTACTTTTCAAGTATCAACTCATCAAATGAGTATCTTTAGTTAACAACATTCACAGATGACTGTAAACTTGGAGGTGTCATCTAGTTCCCCTCTGACATGCAAGCCCTCCAGCAGGAACTTACACTTGTCAATAACTGATGTCCTAAAATGGAATATGGCTCAATAATACAGTGTAGGATTTAGTAAACATCCCCTAACTTCAGTTTATAGCATAGAGAGATAAATAGCTGCTTCAAAATAAAAAGGTTGTGAAAAATCTGGGCACTTGGGTGGACAGCACCCTCGCATTTGACCATCAAGTTGCAACAGTGGTTAGGAAATCATTTTGCCTTGCACAGTTCACAGTAAAAGGCATTTCTTCCAGATCAGAAGTCCTTATCTTCCTGTACTCCATATTGATTAAACCCATCATTGAGAACAATTACCTAAACAATTAGAAAGACCCCCTGAAGTTTGTAGCTAGAAAGATCAGTGTCCCAAAAGATATGCACTATAAAGAAATATGGAGGATGTATCCATATAGTCAGTTTAATATAAGCTCCTTAGGGGTGACCTGTGTCTTGCCTGCAGGACTGTAAGGGATCCAGTAATCCATAAACTGTTATATCTCAATAAATCATGCATTCCAGCTAACATTAGGGTCAGAGATCTAAATCTATCCCAACAAATAAATAAGATAAAGAGGAGAGACAGATTTGTCATGCAGCTCCTACCACTTCTCTGGAACAAACTCTCCAAGTTAAGCAGTGTGACACACTGTCTGCCTTTAAAAAGGAACTGGACAACTAGATAGGTGTTCACAAATTCACTCCTGGTATAACTGGTCTGGACCTTCTTGAAAAGACAGACAAGGCCTAAAGATGTGTACTTGCAAGGTAGAAACGGCATCACAGCTCAGTTGCCTTATACCTCCTATGCTCCTGGGATCGTGCCTTAAGGTATTACACATTAATGTGATACACAGTTATTTCTTGGCATTCTTCTTGCAGTAATAATTCATACATAGTTCCTAGGAATAACGTCCACAAGACCAGTGAAAAGACTAGCCAATTTGCTCCAAGTCTGATGACATGCTTAAGGTCACACAATGGAAATGAAGACTGAGGGAATCAAACTCTGGACCACAGGAAGCAGCTAATTAACAGCCCATAGCTTTAATCATCTGTGTGTCAAAGACTAATATGTGCCATGTGTCACACAACTGTTTATTTCACTATTAAGTACATAGGCAGACGCTATTCCACACCCTCAATAATTCCTACCTCAAATTCATCCATCAAAAGCATTCAATGCCTTTGAAAGATTTATTTATGTATTTATTTATTTTATTTTTACATTTGTTGACCGGGTATGTCCGACTGAGCTAATGCCCTTTTTCAGCGGAGGCCCGAGGAGAAAAGCTCCATGTAATACAATCAATTTAAGATAGCATAGAAATATCAAGATCATTTCAAATCAGTCACAGTAGTTACAAAACTTTTTAAAATAAAAACAAAAAGGCAAGATAACATCAGCATAGTAATTAATAAATCTAAGAGCAGAATATGTGATAACAAGGCTAAGGAAATTGCATCAAAAGCATAGGGAGTAAGCTGTTTATCCTATTTATTATATTTTTAAATGCACAGTTAACAGAAAAAGCAGGGAAATTTCTCCTGGATGCTGGCCAAATTATCATTCCACAGTTTGAAAACAACAAAAAAACTCTCCTGAAAGTAAGCCATATATGTAGTGGATTATTCTGATCAACATACCTCTCAACCTCTTATAGCAAGAAATCTGGACAAAGTCATAAATAAAAGTGGGACAAAGGCCCCAAAATAGGTACAATTCTTAAATATTGCTCTTACAAACTTAGAAAGTTGATAGAATAGCAGGTTTTGCATTAGCATGAATTTTCTGAAGGGCATGAAGTTTGAAACTCAAATGCCTGTCATTATTTTCCAACTTCAATCTTTAATGATTTGCAACTAATTTGCCAGAAAAATCACAATTTTATGAAAAATGGACCAAAAATACGAGGCAAAAACCTGGACATTCTGCGAAAATTTGTACAGTTGTGAGGTATGCGTGGTCAAAAAAAGTTAAGTAAAAAAATACAAATGTTATTAGTGATCAATATAAACAAATGAGCCATTAATCATGAGTCAGTAATCATGTGAAACCTAAACATAAATCAGATTCTTGTCACTCTAACCACTTTTTTCAACTATCACTTAAGTTATTTGGTCTGGCTCAGTTAAGTTAACCACTATAAGCTCTGGTAGGAAAATCATTCTAATTTGGACACTTATGTTTGATCAGTGCCAATAGCTACCAGCTATTCTTCTTTTTTTTAGAAAAAATATTCAAAATTGTTATTTATAAAACATTTAAAAAAACTATGATCCTTTCCAGTTCAGTTTGCTGCTAAAGAGCATTATATGGGACCCCTTATATTATCTTGACTTGCATTCGCCAGTGGTTTCCTATTCCCCCCTTAAGAATATGGCCTCAGTGCAATGGAGGAAAGAAAATCAAGAGCACATTTGTGGCTCACAGCAGAAATAAAAGGGTGAATGACATACTGAAATCATTTGTGGGAAACCTACCATATAACTAAAACATCTTTTTCTTACCCATTTCAGAGAAGCAAAGAAGACGTGAGGAATATTTTACTGAAAAGAGAAAACATGTCTTCCATCAAAAGTAAACTATAGGAAATTCAGACCCCTGGTTAGCAATTAACTACTTTTCTATCCCGATAAAGTGATTAAACCTAACCAAACCCACAATCATCTCCTACAGAAAATGCCACTCCATTTAGTCTGTATTTTGGCAGCTCAGTTCCTAAGTCTACTCCCATAGGGTTTAATACTGAAGCTATCTTCGAGCATTTCTGAAAATCTTTTACAGTCTCCATATTTCAAGACTACATCTAACAGGTCTCAGCATTTCAAATGGTTACTGTATCATCACTCCTAAGTAGCAAAATTGCTGAAATTGTTTTTACCTTATAAAGCTTTTTGCAGAACAATAAACTTAACAGCAAAAGTCAAGTTAACACCAGGGAATGGAACTATCTAATGTAAATTAATAAACAATGTAAACTAGTATGTAGAAGTAAGTAGGTTAATGTTGGTGAAAAAGACCAAAGAGAAGACTGACCAATGCTCATTCCATAATGTCACATTATTACTGTTATGGACCCCCTTTATGTCTATTACAGAAATTCTAAAGATAAGTGTTCTGATCTTTTGGTATAGTTTTCAAAACCTTAAAGAAAACAGCTACAAATGTTGCTACCACAGGTCTAACCAAGGCATCTTCTTGAAGTGGAATTAACTATGCATACCTTTACCCAAAATAACTAAAACATGGCATTTTTTTCTAGTGGCAAATTTCTTCTTATCCTGTAATAAATTCTATTATTTTATTGAATGTAGTGACAATTACTGAAATTGCTGCTTCCATTCAAAAACTTATTTCACAACTGTATCAGTCATACCATGCACTTACCAACTGAAGTGCATGTTATGCAGGGCCAGTTCTTTATAATGATTTTTGAACACCCTTCTCCAACCATAAATGCATTTATACTAGTATTGTGCTTCTTTCCAGTGTCCTCACAATTCCACGTTCTCTTTCTCTCATAAAATGAATCTTCATATAATAGACTTGGCAGGCTTACTTTGACCTCCTGTTTGAGAGCACCTCATTGTATTGCTCTTATGGTTCTATACTGATGGTACTACAGCCTTATGCAAATAATGTCATTCAGACTGACTACAGAAATATGAATGTGTTCTGGTAAACACACCTCCCTGAGCCAAAAGCGTAACGTGCTTAAGGCAAAGGAATTTCAGTGAACGCCATTAAGATGATAAGGGGTATTACACCTTTGTGTATTACTACAATTCATAGAGATAAACTTACAAAGGTCTCGTTTGCATACAAAACATGTAAAAGCACTCGGAAC
This sequence comes from Protopterus annectens, assembly GCF_019279795.1. Taxonomy (NCBI): domain Eukaryota; kingdom Metazoa; phylum Chordata; order Ceratodontiformes; family Protopteridae; genus Protopterus; species Protopterus annectens. The sequence goes on along the minus strand of NC_056730.1, from coordinate 417,132,657 downwards.
AGTAAGCAACGATTTACCTGAGGAATACGTATGGTAGACGATAAATGTCTGAAGAGATCGCTGGGGGGAAATATTTCATTCTGGTGTCAGTGAAGAGCTTCTGCAGACGTGTTCAAACTAATGAAGGGGTCACTGGGTGGAAATGTTTAATTTTGTTGCCAGTGAAGTACTTGTGCATACTTGGTCAAACTACTGAAGGCATCATTTGGGAAAATGTACCTTTTCCTCATTCAAAGCTTCCATGCTCCACTCCCATACATACCCAGTACTAGATGATAGACCTTGATGAATAATCAATCCAACTAAACTATGTGGTGGTTGCGTTTAAGAGTAGTCCTTTATGTCCAGTGTGACATTTCAAGTTTGGCATGTGTGTGTGTTTGTGTATGGCAGGCAGGGAGTGTTTGTCTAGTTTCACAAATTGTTTTCAGCTCTGCTTATGTTATTTCCTCACCATGGATGTACGGTGGCGTTCTCTGCCATGGAATTCTTGTGGTAAGCAATGCTGTGCGGGCTTACACAGGAAAAGAAAATTAAGCCACTGAGATGCTGTGCAAAGTCAGAGTCAGTAAACTACATGAAGGTTCCCTTGAAGAGTAATCTTTTATTTTCAGCATGATATTTCAAGGCAGTAAGTAATGCTCTGTGAGTATGCACAATAAAAGAAAACAAAGCCTCTGAGAGATGTTATGTTATGTCAGCATTACCTAGCTGGCCTGTTAAATTTAACTTAAAAAAACAGTACATACGTAAGACTCCTTTCCTTTACTGTAAGGAATGCTCAGTGTATTATCAACCCCCCCATACTACCCCACTGCAAACTACTGAAGTGATTGTTGGGAAAATGTTTAATTTTGGTGTCCATGTAGAGCTTGTACAGATATGGACAAACTACTGAAGGGATCATTGGGGAGAAATATCTAATTGTGGTGCTTGTGCATACTTGGACATACTATGTAAGGGATTACAGGGGGAAATGATTCATTGTGGTGCTTGTGCATACTTGGACATACTATGTTAGGGATTACAGGGGGAAATGATTCATTGTGGTGCTTGTGCATACTTGGACATACTATGTTAGGGATTACAGGGGGAAATGATTCATTGTGGTGCTTGTGTATACTTGGACATACTATGTTAGGGATTACAGGGGGAAATGATTCATTGTGGTGCTTGTGCATACTTGGACATACTATGTAAGGGATTACAGGGGGAAATGATTCATTGTGGTGCTTGTGCATACTTGGACATACTATGTAAGGGATTACAGGGGGAAATGATTCATTGTGGTGCTTGTGCATACTTGGACATACTATGTAAGGGATTTCAGGGGGAAATGATTCATTGTGGTGCTTGTGCTTACTTGGACATACTATGTTAGGGATTACAGGGGGAAATGATTCATTGTGGTGCTTGTGTATACTTGGACATACTATGTTAGGGATTACAGGGGGAAATGATTCATTGTGGTGCTTGTGCATACTTGGACATACTATGTAAGGGATTACAGGGGGAAATGATTCATTGTGGTGCTTGTGCATACTTGGACATACTATGTAAGGGATTACAGGGGGAAATGATTCATTGTGGTGCTTGTGCATACTTGGACATACTATGTAAGGGATTACAGGGGGAAATGATTCATTGTGGTGCTTGTGTATACTTGGACATACTATGTTAGGGATTACAGGGGGAAATGATTCATTGTGGTGCTTGTGCATACTTGGACATACTATGTAAGGGATTACAGGGGGAAATGATTCATTGTGGTGCTTGTGCATACTTGGACATACTATGTAAGGGATTACAGGGGGAAATGATTCATTGTGGTGCTTGTGCATACTTGGACATACTATGTAAGGGATTACAGGGGGAAATGATTCATTGTGGTGCTTGTGTATACTTGGACATACTATGTTAGGGATTACAGGGGGAAATGATTCATTGTGGTGCTTGTGCATACTTGGACATACTATGTAAGGGATTACAGGGGGAAATGATTCATTGTGGTGCTTGTGCATACTTGGACATACTATGTAAGGGATTACAGGGGGAAATGATTCATTGTGGTGCTTGTGCTTACTTGGACATACTATGTTAGGGATTACAGGGGGAAATGATTCATTGTGGTGCTTGTGCATACTTGGACATAGCATGGAAGGGATTTCTGGGCAAAATTTTTCATTTTGGTGGCAGTGAAGCGCTTTTACAGACATGAACAAACTACTGAAAGATTCACTGGGGGAAATGTTTCATTTAGCTTCTTCTGCATACTTGGTGAAACTACCAAAGTAATCGCTGGGGGAAATGTTATATTGGTGTCAGTGAAGTGCTTGTGCATACTTGGTCAAAACTACTGAAGGGATTGCTTGGGGAAATGTACATTTTCCTTATTCAAAGCTTCCATGTTCTATCCCCCATACATACCCAATACTAAATGATAGACCTTGATTTGTAAGCATTCCAACTAAACTATCTGGAGGCTCTCTTTAAGAGTAGTCTTTTATTTCCAATGTGATATGATGCTCTCAATGTGTGTGTGTGAGTGTGTGTGCGTGTGTGTGTGTGTGTGTGTGTGTGTGTGTGTGTGTGTGTGTGTGTGTGTGTGTGTGTGTGTGTGTGTGTGTGTGTGTAGAGGAGGGGGAGTGTTTGCTTGATACTGCAAATAGTTTTCAACTTCTCTTATGTTATTTCCACAGTTACAAGGTATGTTAGTGTTCCCTGCCATGGATTTCTGGCAGCAAGCAATATTCTGCAGACTTGCGCAGTAAAAGAAAATGAAGCCTCTGAGAGACACTATGAGAAATCAGTTACCTGGCTGTCCTTCTTCATTTTAATTAAACAAAGATAATAAAGCATGTATCTTTGTTTAGGCAATGTTTTTGAAAAAATGTTATGTGAGCAAGACTCCTTTCCTTTAGTGAAGGGAATGCTCAGTGTATCAGCGTCCCTCCATGCTACACCATTCCCTTTATAAATGCTTTTGTTTTGCAATGTTGCTGAGTTTTGACATATTAAAATTCTGATAATTTATCACATACATTTACTTTACATTTCTTGTCTTCTCTCAAGTATTAATAACATCTTACTCATCCTGTGTACTATAGAACATTATTGTACGAGTCAAAATGATTTCATTTCTGAGTCCACAGATACCACAGACATTTGTGACATGAGAGGAGGTATGATCTTGCAACTCAAGTATTTTCCCAGGAATCACACTACCCAGCCTTAAAGGCCAGGTTATGCACTTTTTTGTTACAAGGTGACCTATATAACTCTTTTAAACAACAAATAATTCAATGCTTTCCTGTGGAAAAATTAAAAAAATAAGCTATATAAAAATAAATTGTGTTTAACTAAATTATCAGTGTTAAACTAATTTACAAACAAGGCCTAATTTTACAAAAGAAACTGATCATCCTCTCCCCATAACATAGCCTTCCTTGCAACCGTGGCCATAAATATTTCTGTAACCCAAAAAAGAAGCCCCTACCTAGCACTTTCCTTGTTCTCTGTAATCTAAACCTGTGTGGTGACATACATCCTAACCCTGGCCCTTCTCCTCTCTCTCATAACTCCCCTAACTCCACAAAATCCCTAAACTTCACTACAATTAATCTCCAAAGCATTAGAAACATTTTTTTCCAACTGTATGCATGGTTAAGTCAACATCAACCAGACTTTACCACCATCACTGAAACTTGGCTAAAACCATGCATCAAAGATTCTGAATTTCTACCCCCTAATTACTCCTGCCTCAGAACTGATAGACTTCATAAAAAAGGTGGAGGCATCACCTTATTATTCCCAAGCACCTTTACAGTAATCCCATATTCTAAACCAGTTCCTCTCTTTTCCACTGCAGAGCTACTTGCTAGCTTCCTAAAACTTAATGATTGCAAAAGCCTGTGCATCATAGTCATATACATCCCCCAGGCAATAATACTCCTATTCTTGAAGAACTTCTTGCCTGAGCAACCAACAACATAAAAAAATGAAACCATCATCCTAGGTGATGTCAGTATTAACTGGCTAGATATCTCCAGAAACAACCCCTCTACTGATATTAATCATCACATTTATACTCAGCTAATCTCTGACATTACCAGTCCCGACAATAAGAAAAACAAAGGCTCAATCTTGGATTGGATCTTGATTTCTGACCCAGAAAAAATATCCTCCAACACACTCCCAAGTAGCATTAGTGATCACTCTCCAGCATTCATAATACGTAAGCCCACCTCCATACTAAACATACTGTATATACACCAATATCGATACATCAGAGATCTATCTCATTTCTCCCCAAATACCTTCAGTGACATCCTGCATAACACTAACTGGAGTCCACTAAAATTTCTCTCACTCAGTTGTAGAATTCTTTAATTCTACATTTCTTAGGATCCTAAACAGTCTTGTCCCACTCCGGCTAAAAAGGATCAAGGCAAAACATGCTAGCTGGCTTACAAAGTCCACAAAGCAAGTTATGTCCTCTATGGACAAAGCCTGAAAATCCTGGCAAAAAAAACAAAACACTTTCTAACCTCACACAATATGAATAACTTCACAAACAGCTTAAATGCTTAGTTGTCAAAAACAAAAAAGAATACTTCCAAGCTATCCAAGACCAACATAGACAAAACCCCAAGAAATTCTGTGGCGCAGTCAACTTCCTTCTCCACCCAGGAACTAACAATAATCCATGCCCAAACATAGAAATAAACACCCTCTGAGTTAGCCTCCCTCTTTAACACATACTTTATTGACACTATTGTTACCCATCAGCACAGACCCCCTAGTAACACCATTAGTACATTCCCCTTCATATCCTCTACCTGCTTTCTCACTATCACCCATACCTACCTCCACCATCAAAAAACTTCTTCATAAACTCAAACCCTGTACCAATACCCCAGATAACTTATCCACAGAATACCTATAGGTTCATAAGTTCATAGGTTTGTACTAGGCTAATGGCCCTGGAGCCTTTACAAGCCTAGGCCATAGGATTACCCTGGCATTGTGCACCCGACCTTAGTTCCTAGTGCCTCTGTCGAGTAGAGCCACTGGATTGATCCCCAGGATGAATTTTCTATTTCCCATCCACTCATCAAGATTTCTCTTGAAGAGGGCCAGTGAGGTGCTCTGCTTGACATGTATGGGCAGTCTATTCCGTAGGATGGGCAGTCTCTGGGTTATGAACCTGTCCCTCCAGCATATTCTGTTGATTGTAGTAATGAGGTTGAGGTCTCTGGAGCGTGTGGTGCGGAGGGATTGGGATTTCTATAGATGTAACATTTCTAACAGAACTGGGTCAGACATGGCTTTGTAAGTCAAGCAGAGATCACCTCTAAGTAGGCAATATGAGACAGAGAATAGTTGGAGGTTTTTTTTAGTCTGTCCATATAGGACAAGTGTCTAAGGCCTAGGATCCTCTTTGTGGGGTACTTTTGAGGCCTTTCCAGTTGCTGCAAGTGTCTAGTGAGTTACATGCCAAATGGGGCATTGTACTCGATGATTGGCCTAATAAGGGAAGAGTAGAGGGAGACAATGACCTCTTTCCTTCTGGATGCAAAATGCTTAGTAATGAGATGTGCCACATAGAAGGACTTTCTGACCACAGTGGCAATGTGGTGGTCAAAAGAGAGGTTGCTGTCAACCTGTGTTCCCAGATCTCTTATAACACCTTCTGTGTTCAGTGGACTACCATCAATGTGACAATTCAAGGGAACTGGGTTTTTCCCAAGGGAGATAGCGACACATTTTATTGGCATTGAGCTTAAGGCCATGGTTCTAACACCAGTCATTGGTCTCATTGAGGCCTTTCTGTAGGATGTCAACATCACTTGGGGAGTTAATAATAGCTCCCAACTTGTAATCGTCTGTGAACTTTGTCAGCCAGAGTCCCTTCGTGTTGGCCTGGACTTCAGAGAAGTAGATACCAAGCAGGAGAGGACCCAGGACCAAACCCTGTGGGATTCCACTTGTGACTGGTCAGCAGTCTGACTTGGAGTCAACTACTTTCACACTGTGGGTTCTATCTGTGAGCCAGTTTGCAACCCACCTTGTGATATAGGGGTTGATGCCTAGCTTAGTGAGTTTTTCTATGATTCCTGAGTGGGGAATGGTATCAAAGGTCTTGGCCAGATCAAGGTAGGCTACATGAACCACATTGTCTTCATCCACAGCTCTGGTGACTGACTCAAAGAAGTCAACCAAGTTGAGCAGGCATGATCTACCCTTCACAAAACCAAACTGTGTAGGATCCAGAGTTTGCAGATTCCCTATATCTTTGTTTATTAGGTCCATGATGATGCATTCCATAGCTTTGCATATCAGACTCGTCAGGCTGATGGGGGTGATAATTCCCGGGGTCTGTAAGTCGATCCTCCTTTGTGGAAAGGGATGACTGCAGCAGTGCACCATTCAGTAGGGACAAAGCCTGAGGTGAGGCTGTGATTGAACAGGGCACACAAGTGAGGTGCCAGTTCACTCTGTAGTTCATGTAGAACATAGCCAGAGACATTGTCAGGTCCCATAGAAGCTGTATTCTTGGCCTTGGACTGTGCTGTTTTAACCTGTGCAGCAGTAATACTGGGTGCCTGGCAATTTACTGGTATTGTGATTGGTCCATTGAGGGGGGGGTAAAGTTAGCACTGAATCTGTCAGCCAGTATATTGGCAGTATCTGTTGGCTCGGTATAGGAGGTACCATTGTGCAGTAGCTCAGAGCAAATCTGGGTATTGCCGTGGAGATTTTTTACATAACTATCGAAGGCCTTACACCTATCAGCCTCCTCCATTGCATATCCTATCAGCATCCTCCTCAACAGGTCCATTCAGGAATCATGCATACCTGAAATCTGGAAAAAAGCATTTGTCCTTACACTTCATAAAGGTGGCAACAACACTGACATCTCAAACTTCCATCCTATTGCCTTTCTCTCCCCCATCTCCAAAATACTTGAGAAATGTATTCATACTCAGCTCCTCAGTCATCTGGTAAAACATCAAATCCTCTCCTCCACTCAACATGGCTTTAGGCCCAGACATAGCAGTAACACTGTCCTCACTTCCTTATTGGATCCAGTAAATAAAGCTTGAGATGCTCACTTCTTAGTCTCAGCACTCTTTCTTTATTTATCAAAGGCATTCAATACTATTTCCCACTCCCTTCTGCTTACTAAACTCTCTAACCTCGGCCTATCTCCCCCTATCTTACAATAGTTTACTAATTATCTCAGCAATAGGCATCAGTCTACTGTATGGCAACACTCTTCTTCTCCTTTCATCAATACAAATACAGGTGTCTCCCAAGGTTCAATACTGAGGCCCCTCTTATTCAGCATATTTGTCAACAACTTTCATACCACTCTTACCCACAGTACTGTTATCCAATATGCAGATGACTCGACTGCTCTTCTAAATCTGCCACTCCACCACAGCATCTTACCCAAGAAGAATTTACTTCTACAGAAACCTGGATGTCCCAGAATTATCTCGCCTTCAACCCCAATAAAATAAAACTCTTAATATTTACCCCCACAAAAACCAGCCCTGTTGTCAAATCACTATTCTCTGTTCATTCCCAAAACACTGTCATTGAAGTTGTCCCTAGTACCAAATTGCTGGGTGTCATCATTGATAACAATTTAACTTTCGACCTTCACATCTACAGCAGCATCAAAAAACCCCATCCAAAAACTAGGTGCCCTTTACAGGCAAAACTATTTTCTTAGCCTCTCTGCTAAAAAGGCCATGGCCTCATCCTTCCTGCTTCTAACTCTTCTATATGGCACTCCCATCCTCTCCAATCTACAGTCCTCCTTGAAAACAAAACTAGACTCTTGCTACAACAAAGTCGCTAAATTTGTTACAAATGCAAAATTTTTTACCCATCACTGTTCCTCTCTGCATCAACTAAATTGGCTAGAATCCCTTCACTATCTCACTTATCTACAATTAACTACAGGCCACAAGCTTATCTACCACCCAGAAACCTGCCCTTCCCTCTCCTCCATGCTGACCATGTACCATCCTAATCGACACCTCAGGTCCAAAAACAAAATGTTATTGTCTATCAAGAAACCTAAGCTCTCAGCCAGCCAAATGTTGGATTCTTATACTGTCTCTAAGTCATGGAATAATCACCCTCTTTCACTCAGGACTATCAGCAATCCTGCCTCCTTTAAAAAATCCCTCAAACTATATCTCTCCTCTCACTGGTTATGCTCCTGCACCCCAACAAACAACCCCAACACCTGACCTCCCTGGTGTTTCACCTTTAACTTTTCTGTTACTATCCTTTCCGTCCCTTCTCACTGCCATACTTACTGCTTTCCTGCCACTTTAGCCTGATTTTTCCCTCCTTAGCCCTTCTGTCTCCTCCTATTCTTACCCTGAAATTAACTCCCCTCTGCTATGAACCTTGCGGATATATTCATACCTAAGTGTTATTTGAATGTATGCCATTTATTACTTCTGTTTTACTATGATTGTAATCATTTTCACTGTTATTATTATTTGCATTCAATGTAATAGTACTGCTCGACATTCTTTGTTCTGTTTATTAATATTTTCTTTGTATGTAATTATTGTGGAGCTTTTCTCCCCAGGCCTTCACTGAAAATGGGTTCATTCTAGGCCCAGTGGACATTCCCAGTTAACAAATGCAATAAATAAATAATAAATAAGATTTGACTAAATGCTGCCTGTTTTTAATTAGTCATGTTAGAAGAGTATCACAGTGAATCATATGGTTTCCTTTAATCGCTTATGTTTTGGCTGCTGCTGTGTCTAAAACATGCATCTATCAATGAAAAATAATGTTTCTGCAAAAAAGCAACTCCACATTTATATATGTGTTTTTAAACAATGTAGGCCACTGATTCATATGGAACCCTGTCAGACGTAGTACAGGAACACTGGAGAAGTGACTTGCTCAAGGCCACTCATTATGCAAATGGAGGCTGTGAGAATCAAGCATACAGTGTTGCAGTGTGCAAGCATAGCAACCATATTCCTAAACTTGTTCACCAAACTGCAAGACTATGGCTGTTTTTTCAATAAGGAATGTGCCTGCAGTTTTACAGTATGTTTACATATGGATTTATTGTAAATTAATACAGAATATTTTTCTGTATGACTATTCATTTGTATATTTTTGTATATTTTATTTTTATTCATCTTTTTTATTTTTATTTATATTTGATAACCAGAATAGTGCAGTGATCCAAGGGACACTCTTTAGGTATGACCTGAACCATGACGGCTAGTACAGTATATAGTGCAATAAAATTAATTGTATTGCAATCAAAAATACCCCCGTTTGTAATAGTCATACATAAAGTATTGCATACAATAGTGAAATAACACATATATTTCACAATAAGAGCCAAAGTACAGGACAAATATAGGAATTAATGAATGTGCAATTAAGACTTTGCAAAACCAGTTGTAAATGCTGATGTGGGGCTATACAGAACATCCTCAGATTAAAGGGTGAAGTAAGGTATATGTTGTATGAGCTTAATTAAAGAAAATACAAGAACTAACAGGCAAACTTAGCTTTACGCTCCTAAATATTAGACAGTGAGGTATATTACATACTTATATTACTTAAAGTATCATTTAGAAAAAAAAATCATGACACAATATCACCTTAAGCAACAATACTGGTAGAAAAAGACTATTATAGGTAAGTATTAGGTTAACTTCTGTTATACACTATTTTAAGCCTAGCCAATTCTCCTCAGTGAGAATCAAACCCTATATCTCTTGTCTGTCAGGTAAACACCTTCACTATCATGCCAACCACCAGCTATTCTAGCGGGTCTATATTATATGCTCAAAGAGACTTTTCTTCAAACATATAATCATCGACACCTAAAGAGCAAATGCTCTAAAGCACGAATGGCCACGTCTGTAAATTTTTCCCTTGGGGAAAAAATTCATGAGGCCATACACAAAAAACCCAAACTTCAAAACTCTAATATGCCCCCACACACCCTCTAACTAAATATTACCAACTCCAAGATCGCTCTACATTGGAGAAAAGGGAAATTACCGATAACAGGCAACTGAATTTTTTCCCAAGGAAAAAATTCAAGGACGTGGCTGTTAGCGCTTTAGAGCATTTGCTGTTTAGGTGTTGATGATTATATGTTCAACGAAAAGTGTCTTCAAGCATATAGTTTAGACCCATTCTAGCAGGGTAGTGGGATGAAATAGGCATAGTTGCTTTTCTAAATACATTTTTTTAAGAAGATTTTTAAATGTGATTATGTTATCTGAATTTCTTATTTGTGAGGGAAGAGTATTCCATGTAGTTGGTGCATCATCATCATCATTATCAACAGCATCATCCTAATTTTTTCTCATTCTACATGGGGTTGGGATGTTGGGTCAACTTTTGCCACCTATCTTGATTAAGAGACATTGTTCAACCTTGCCTGAATGTCACAGTTCTTCTCTTACATAATCCATCCTTCTCTCGACCCCGTCCCATCTCCTCTTGTGTTTTTCCTGTTCCTCCCAAATCTTCTTTAAAGATTCATCTTCTCCTTTCCTGTACCCATGAAGAAACCACCTTAATCTGTTCTCCTTGATCTTCTCTGTAATCAAGGACATTTTGGTTTCTGCTCTGATGTTCTCATTTCTTTCTCTGCCAATAGTATGCATCCTACTACCCCTGTCAGGCAGTTCATCTCCATCACCTCAAGCTTCCTCAACTTCTCTGCCTTCAGTGCCCAACTTTATGTATAATACAAAATCAGTGGTTGCAGTTCTGTTTTGTACACCTTACTTGTCACATTCCTTGTCATTCGTCTGTCATACATTGTACTTGACACATTGTGTCAGTTGGCTGTGGCACCCCTGATTTTAGATCTGATTTTATTTCTCCACAACCACCTCCAGATACTTGAAGCTGTTTCAATATTTTCCCCTCTATATCACTTTTCACTTCTTCTAATGATTTCCCCCAATTTGCTGCAGTGACCACTGTCTTGATTGTGATGAATTTCATCCCATGTGCTGACAGTTTTGCATTCCAGTTCTCTAAAATTTGCTGACGTTCCTGTTCAGAGTCTGCTTGCAATGACATATTGTTTGCATACATTATCTGTGTTGATCTGTCCCCCCTGACTTGTTTGATACTGGAATCTATCAGCAGCATGAACAGGAGTGGATGCACACCCACTCCCACTGGGAACCCCATCTCTCTGTGAGTATGAAGACTATATGTACTTGCATCACTGAGTCTTTTTAAATAACCTACACCAATTATACCAATGATTCTGGGACTTCAAACCATCATAGGACTACCCAAATCAGCTTTTTAGTACCTTTCCATTTATTTTCTTCAAATCTAAAAATGTCCACTTGGACTTTCCTCATCTGCACTGTATGCCTAATTGTAAATATCAGGGCATCTGCATGTTACTTAATCACTCTCTCCAGCACTTGTATGCCATATAACAATACTTGGATACCTCTGGACTGTACCTAGCTGAGAATTTTACTTTTGTTTTTGTACACTGGCAAAAGAATACTTATTCTCCACTCATCTGGGTTGTGTCTTTCTATACTTTAATGAGCATCCCAAGGAGCTATTTCTCCCCTAACGCACCCAACATCTTTATCATATCTGACTTTTGAACATGCTGCATTCACTGACTTCACTTTCCTTAATGTTCTTCATATTCCTTCTAGGGTGAGTCCTTTTTATGTTTTCTTTGTAGACTGTATAGGGGCAGTAAAGCTTCTATGGGGTTTATTTCATTCAGAAGCTTATTGAAATACTCCTTCCATCTACCTTTAATATCATCTCGACTGGTGATCAGATTGTCACTGGCATTCCTTCTGAATGACATCTGACAAAAATCTTCATCTTTCTGATGTTGCCTTGCATCCTGATTGAGATTTTTTGTGACATCTGCTGAGTCACTTTCTAGAAGCTGGTAGAGTTTCTCTGATGCCTTGTTCTTTGTCCTTTTGACTGTTCTTCCAGCCTGTTTGCTAGCCAGCCAGTATTCTTTCTTGGCCTGGTCTGTCTTTTCCATCCTCACTTCTTCCTGCACTCTAGTGATAGTTTCCTGGATGTCTGTATTGCACCACCAGCATTCCTTATGTAATTTACCTTTTTTCCATATGGCCATATATCTGTCCTATCATCTAGTGCAGTTCTAATGAAATGTCTTTCAGCTGTGGCAAGAGCAAAGGGAGACCTCTAGAAAAGGGTGCTGTCCTGGTTCCATACTGAATATGTATTGTTTTTAAAATGTATATTATGTTTGAGTGGAGAGTAGCAAATGTCATTTAAAAGCTTGAATGTCAATGTGTTAAGAAAAATGGAGCCTTAAGAGTTATTGGGAACCAAATACTTTTGTTTATATTTATGCAATGGTGTTTGTGTTGTGTAAATGTATAAATCTTAGTTTTTTGTTGGTTTTTTTGAGCCATTTGTAAGACAATTGTATTTTGTGGAGATTAAAAAGGGTGATAATTAATAGGGTGTATTTAAGATGGGAATGTAGTATGTTGGTTTGCTATAGATTCCCTTTCTTATTTTGTAAGTAAAGGGGAACTATTATATGTCATTTTTAGCTGTGAAGTATGTTTGAATCTGGGACTCTAAATAGCTGTGGAAAGTATGAAATTCGTGTTTTACTGTAGAAAGCTTATGACCAAGAGGTTCAACTAAATGTATTAGTTGTGAATGGGCTAGTCTTTGAGTGGTGCCAAAGGGCCCAGCTGTTGATTTTTGTGTGTTTAAAGTTAGCTCATTATTTTATAGCCTGTTCCATAAGGCAGTCAGTTTATTATGTAGGGAGACATTTGCCCTAGTGATAAAAATGTCATTGGTTTATAATATGCATTTCAGACTGGGTAGATCACAGGGTAAATCATAACTGAAGACTGAAAAAACTAAAGGTCATAGGACTGATCCCCAGTGACTATATTTATTGAAAATCTTTGAATTTACTCTTATTGAGTTTGATATTATATAAAAGGCCTACTTTCAATACTTTTTGTAAAAGGATATTATGATCTACAGTTTCAAAAGACCTTTCTAAGTCAACAGTTATAGCCCCTGTTAACTCATTATGTTCCATGTTAGTGAGCATTTCATTCGTATGAGATTAAATAGCAGTTGTAGTGCTATACTTAAGCCTGAAGCCATGTTGCTGTCTGAAAGGGTGTCATACTTTTGGATGTTTTCAGACTATGAGCATAGATCACTTTTGCAAAGATTTTTGCTAATGGATCTATATTTGCGATAGGCTGGCTGTGCACTTGGTACACCCTGATATTGCGTTTAGTTAGAGTTGTGGAAATAGGTAGCAGCTTTGCTAATCTACAATTGTAGTACCTCGCAGGATGCACACTAGCAAATCGCACCCCAAACATGCCTCCAGGCCGGACTAGGCAGCAACCGCATGAATATTCATTTGCTGACGGTAGGGGATGTCATTAATATTGAGTACCTGTAGAAACACAAGAAGCTATGTTTATAAAATTATTAAAAGACAGTTATTACAGACTTACAGAACCTGTGTAACTCTAACAACACTCTGAATTAAGAAATTCATCAACCATTCATCAACCAAGACTCTGTTTATTTAGATAGAATACCGTTACATTTTAACAGCTGAAAATGTTTCCCGAAGAGGGTAGAAGCACTGTTGCACAGCACTTCTTCAGTGCTGAACTGGTCAGCTTGCCTTAAGGCATTCACATCTGTACAGAAGCGGGGGGTGTGGGGGGTGCAGCACCCCCACAAGAGGGTGCAGGGTGGCTTGCCCCCCTGAAAAAGGAGAAAAAGTAATAATTTCTATGAGGATGGAGTTCGTTGTGTGCATGAATATTTAGCAATTTATATGACGTGACATGCGAATTAGCATGCCTGTCAGTCTTCCTCGATATCCCCACCCATCTGGCGTGCCAATCACTGACGGCACGCCCAAAGCTGTGCAGAACTAAGTGCGAGGTACTACACTTGGAGATTACCACAGCTTTGATAGTAAAAATCTAGACATACTCAGTGTTGCTAATTGGCTTGTACACCAGTCTTACAGTATAGGATATGAGTGATGTAATGAATATGTATGAATTTGTTTTAATTTGTTCTTCCTGAGGTATGAAGTTTAAGAACTATGGGAATTGTATAGTGTATTTTGCGATAAGAAGCTTCTGATTACAGGTGGTGTTTCTGATATATAAACTCAGTGGTCATAAATAGGTGCATTTTCAATTATAGCTGTACATGTTGGCAGAGTTCAGCAACCGTCTATGCATGAATAACTTATTCCTGCATGGAAGGGACCATTCCCGTGCAGTACAGCAGCACGTCATGTATATGTATGAAGACATGCTGCTGTGCTGTAATATGTACATGGGTATGTGTATGAGCACAGGCGCCGTGTTTCAGAGCAGTGCTCTCACACGATACACGCCTCCTACACACCAGAATTGCCGTATGGCAATGTAAAAAGACTGAGATTGCTCTTTTCACAGAATGTAAACCCCCAACAGGAGAGATCCCCAGAGAATGTCCAGATTCCTGCCGTATAGTGTACGGCCATGAAATAAATAAGTGGCCACTGCCAAAGTAGTGGCATATCATTAAAGAATGAAGTTAGAAAATAATGACAGAACTGTTTTAGACATCATACCCTTCAGAAAATGCATGCGAATGCAAAACCTGTTATTCTAACAACTGTCTAAGTTTGTAAGAGCAATATTTAAAAAGTGTCCGTAATGTTTTTTTTTTCATATCAGCAGGAAAGTTTAAGTGTAGCTGCGCAGGTGTGCCCGTTGCTTAGCTACACGTAGGTCAGCTTAAATAGCCCACGAAGTTAAATAGCAATAGACAGCCACAATAAGCATTAGTGTAATAGTGTAGTGATTAGAGTGTATGCTTCGCATGTAGTCAGTCAGGGTTCTTGCTCCCCCGCAGCCAATTCTATTTTGTATGTGAAATCACCACAAATGTAATATTTTAGTACATTTATGTAGTAAGTAATTTATATTTCCCAACCAGAGCAGTGTATTAGGGCCAGACGTGAGGTGTCAGTGTACTGAAGTTGTGAAACCCCCACATAAACACAATTGTCCCATACATGCAGTCACACAAAATGTAATATGTCAGAAAAGCACATAGAGGGATGTTATGGAAGGTCAACATACATATCATAAGCTATGCTAAGTGATGAATGAAACCCACCATCATGATAGTCCAAAAAGTGAAAGGTAAATAATGCTATGTTATGCTCAGTTAAGCTGAGGCACTGTAAGCACTGCTGAAACGTAAATGCTAAGCAGGAAGTACTGTAGCTAAGTAGATGTGTGCACCTGTAAGCTGTGTTCAGCACCTGTCCCTTTAAGCACTGCCAACCTTAGCTAAGTAGATTTGCCCATAGCTTAGCTTAGCTCAGCATATTCAAAACCATCACTAAGGCCTATACAAGCCTAGCCAAAAAGGTACCCTGACTTTCACCACCCAAGAAAATGATTTTCCTGTGCCCCTGTCAAGCAGAGCCATAGAGGTGATCCCTGGGGTGAATTTCATATTTCCCATCCAATCATCAAGATTTTTCTTGAAGAGTGCTAATGAAGAGCTTTGTTTGTTATAGATAGTTAGTTTGTTCCAGAGTATGGGAAGTCTCTGGGACAGGAATCTATCGCTCCAGCATGTTCTGTTTATTGTGGTGACAAGGTTTAGGTCCCTAGAGCATGTAGCTCGGGTGGATTGGGATTTCTTTAAGTGGAGCATGTCCAACAGCTCTGGGTTTGACATAGCTTTGTATGTTAGAAAGAGATTGCCTCTGAGTAGGCGATATGCGATGGAGTAAAGCTGGAGTTTTTGAGACGGTTTGAGGTCTGTAATACTCTTTGTGAGATATTTCTGTGGCCTTTCCAGTTGTTGTAGATGTCTTGTGAGGTACATACCAAAAGGAGTGTTGTACTCTATAATGGGTCTAATGAGGAGTGACGAGTAGAGGGGAACAATGACCTCTTTTTTCCTGGATGAGGAACCTTTTGTGATGAGGTGTGCCACATAGAAGGATTTCCTGACTACTGTGGTGATGTGATTATCAAAGGATAGACTACTGTCCACCTGTGTCCCAAGGTCTCTTATCACACTTTATTTTATCACACTTTCAGTGTTAAGTAGAGTGCCACCTATGTGGTAGCTCATGGGTACAGAGTTTTTACCAAGGGGATGACAATGCACTTTTTGGCATTAAGCTTGAGGCCATGGCTTTGACACCAAGCATCTGTCTCAGTGAGGCCCTTTTGGAGGATGTCCATATCGTTAGGAGTTTCAATCATGGCTCCTAGTTTGCAATCATCTGTGAACTTCGTTAGCCAAAGACCTCCTGTGTTAGCCTGTACTTCAGAAAAGTAGATACAAAACAGGAGAGGACCCAGGACAGAACCCTGTGCTACTCCACTTGTCACTGGTCTGAAGTCAGATTTGGAGTCTGCTACTCTCACAGTGTCGGTTCTGTCTGTGAGCTAGTTGGTAACCCATTTTATGACATAGGGATTTATACCTAGTTTAGTGAGTTTATCTATAATTCCAGAGTGGGGGATGGTGTCAAAAGCCTTGGTGAGATCTAGATAGGCTGTGTGAACCACCTTACCCTCGTCTATGGCTTTGGTGACTGCTTCAAACAATTCAATCAGGTTTAGGAGACATGATCTGCCTTTTACAAACCCAAACTGGGTGGGGTCCAGAGTTTGGGGATTACCAATGTCTTTGTTTATAAGTTCCATGATACGTTCCATGGCCTTGCAGACCAGGCTGGTTAGGCTAATGGGGCGGTAAAGTGGCCTAAGGTTTAAGGTGTTTGCCTTACAAACACAAGGTGTGGGGTTTGAGTCTCACAAGGGATAATTGGCTAGGCTTAAAATGGCTCGCAACGGCAGTTAACTTAGTACTAATCTATGAACCTATGAACCTATACCGGGGTCTGTGGTGGCTCCCCCTTTGTGGAGTGGGATAACCATCACTGTGTGCCATTCAGTGGGCACAAAGCCTGAGGTGAGGCTATGATTGAACATGGTGCTTAGGTGGGGTGCCAGTTCATTCTGTAGTTCATGTAGAATGCAGCCTGGGATGTTGTCAGGTCCCATGGATGCTGTGTTCTTAGCTTTGGAGAGTGTGGTTTTTATCTGTGCAGCCATAATTACAGGAACTTTGCATTCTTTTGGTATAGAAATGGGCCCTTTAGGGAGTGAGGGGGTACAATTAGCACTGAATCGATCTGCCAGGAAAACTACAATCACTCTGCTACAGGCCCCATGAGGAGCTCAGTGTCTCTCCAGCCTAACACCACTCTAAGTATTCAGCTACTGTACCACCTTTCTCTTGTATCCAACCAGTGAATGCATTGTTATAAGAAAAGCGCAGTCCATGTCTGAACTGTCTGCAAACACAAACAGCTAAAGTTAACTTTGAGTACGTGTCTACCTGTTTGAGCTAATATTCATTATCCCCTGGAGAGCACTCTGCTTTGGCTTGTAAGCAGCCCACACTCACACACACACTCATCTTCCATTTTCTCTTTTTTTTCCCTTCTGTTAGCAAATAGTATCCATAACTGATCAAATACTGCGTGTTTGTTAATTTAAGTTGAGACCACAGTAGCCTACTGATACAAGGTTATCCTGTTTTACCACCTGAGAAATGGTTAAGAAATTACTTACAGCTTCAGGGCAGTCCTTGGTCAATTCTGATTGTTTCTTAAACACAAACTTGTCTTTGCTTGGATCTTGGCTCATTAGCAGCAGTACAAAAGAACTGCCTCCTCACACCCTTGTTCTTCCCCTCCCCCTTCCCTGTTTATTACCTTAAGCCAATCCCAAAGTTAATAAATATTACCTGTGGCAGACACAATTTTTAACACTATAACCACCTTTTGAGCACTTCGTGCTCAGCCCTACCATAAAACTTACTAAAACTGCTTGAACTGGGGCACAGCTAACTGATAGTTCGTGGAAATACAGGGTACCTACCTGAGTTCTCCACATTCACTATCGTAAGTTCTTATATCAGGTTACTCTTTTACCTGATTGTTTACAGACCCCCATAAGAGCAACTAACAGGGTCTCTGTCCACTTCGCTCCCCACCCTGCCCCCAAATCTCACCCACCCCCAGTGGTCCTACCTTTATTACACACACAAACCCCTCCCATCTTTCCAACAGCCAACCACAGCACTAAACCCAACACTACCTCCTCCATCTTCCCACTACAATCCCTCCTCCTCAGCTAACATGTATAAGCATACCATACCTATGCTCACTGCATGCACTCTCCTTGCATATCTTACATCCTACCAAAACTCCGTCATTCCCCCACTCAACCACTACCACTGTACTACTACTCGCACCACCACTTATGTCTCACCCTCACTCAGCTCCCCTCTCACCAACTCAAAAACCATCCCTATACACCTCCACCTATTCTATCAACTATATTACTCAAACAAAAAGCTTCCCTACAACTTAAAATAGTAACCCTCCCACCATACCTATTACCCACAGAGCACAATCATAAAGTTTCCCTAATAAACAAACACATTCAAAAACTGAGAAAACTAATAACTTCATGCATATCAAAACTAGCCCTAAGCGGAGACATCCACCCCAACCCTGGCCCCACCATCGCCAACCCCACTCCTCATAATCAGACTAGAAACCACAATGTCTCCCAAATTACAGACAATAGAAAGACAAGTGACCTCCTTCTACTAATCCTAAATATTAGAAGTATATCCAACAAGGTCCATGAACTCCATGTCACCATAGACTTGTACTCCCCAGATATATCATCTTGACAGAAACCTGGCTAAAACCTCACATTACCAGTGAGCAAATCCTCCCTACCGGCTAAGGCATACTAAGAGTAGACCGGCTAAACAAGAAAGGAGGCGGTATAGCTATAATATTTAAACAGCATCTAAACATCCAGATCTTAAAATCATCAGCTCCACAAATAGGCAATGAATAAATAATATATACCAACCTCAAAATAAACCAAAATAAAACCATCAACATAATTGGATGCTACTTTCCACCTAGCCAAAACATCCCTCCACTAGAAAGCCTCCTCAGCTGGACTACCCACCATCTCCCCCAAGAAACTATAATTTTAGGTGATTTCAATATTGACTGGCAATCCTGTTCTGGCAACCATCCAACCCATCATCTAAACCTTCATGGCTTCACCAAACTAGTCCAGCACCAACCAGGATAAATAAAAACTCCAACAAGCACACTACCCTGGATTGGATACTAGTCAGTAAGAGCCCCCAGTCATATATAGCAGGCTGCTTATCAGATAGCATCAGTGATCACTCCCCAACATTCCTACTCAAAAAACACCTATACCAAGTTAAACCTGTCATCTACCATCAAATATGTAAAAAACTAAACTTTAACCCACTCGCATTCATCTCATCCCTCAAAGAATGCAACTGGCATCCTTTAAAGTACCTCAGTCTTGATGACACAGTTGAATTTTTTAATACTACCTTCCTGAGCATCCTTAATTACCATGCCCCCATAAGACTTTCCAGAACCAAAGCACAACCCTCCCCATGGCTACAGAAAACCACTAAGTCAGAAATGAAAAACGGATAAAGCCTGGGAGCACTGGCACAAAACCAAAACCCCCTCAACTAGACAGAAATTCCTAGAACTACGCAATAGAGTCAAAAAGCTAATAAAACAGGACAAATTCCAATACTACCAGTTTGCCCTAGACTCCTCCCAACACAACCCCAAACAATTCTGGTCCTACATAAACTCCATCCTTCACCCAGGTAAAGTCAGTACCCCTCTTCCTAACATCCCTCAATATTGCTACCTCATTCAACACACACTTCACACAAACCATATTATCACTAGCTAGACAACACAACCACCCTCCCCTCCAACCCACACCTTCAACTAGTAATCTCCCCACCATCTTCTCTTTTTCTCCTGTTCCTACCTCCAACATAAAAAAACTCTTAACTAAACTTAAGCCCACCAAATTAGCAGCAGACAACCTCCCAAGTGAATACCTACAAATCACAGCTGATGCTCTAGCCTGCGCAGTATCCATCTTGATTAACCGATCTCTATCAGAAAGTTACGTGCCCACACTATGGAAAGTATCACATATAATTCCCCTCCACAAAGGTGGCTCCTCCAAAGAACTAACCAATTACTTCCCCATAGCTATTCTCTCTCCACTCTCCAAAATACAAGAGCGATGCATTCAATATCAGGTCTCAGACCACCTCCTTACTAACAACCTCCTTTCCAATACTCAACATGGTTTCCGACCAAACCATAGCACCACCACTGCCTTACTCTCCTTTACTAACACTATCCTTCAGCATAAAAACAATGGCTATCTCTCCTCTGCTACTTTCCTAGACCTATCTCAAGCATTCAACATGGTCCCACACAAACAACTAATTTCTGTCCTAAATAACCTATCCTTCTCTCAGTCACCAACTGGTTTCAGAGTTACCTGTCTGACCGCCAACAATCCATTGTATGGCAGAATGACATATCTCTCCAACTACCTGTCTCTATAGGGGTTCCCCAAGGATCCATCCTTGGACCACTACGCTTCTCTGTTTTCACCAATAATCTAGCCTCTGCCACCAAACATGGCACACTCATACAATACGCAGATGACTCAACCATCATCTGCTCAGCCCAATCCCTACCCAAACTGCAAAAAGTCACACAGGAAGCCTTTTCCTCCATTGAAACATGGTTTTCCGATGCCCAATTAATACTCAACCCAAACAAAACTAAACTACTCATCTTCCAGCCTACCAAGCATGCTCAAAATAACTCTCACTTTAACATCACGGCAAAAGACAACATCACTATACACCCAACAGAACACACCAAATTGCTAGGAGTTGAAATAGACAATAAACTAAAATTTGACATTCACATATCCATGACCATAAAAAAGTCCACAAAAAAAAAAATAGGAGCGTTATACAGAAATAAGCAACTTCTCACCAAAGCAGCAAAGATTTCAGTAGCAAATTCCCACCTTATCTCCACCTACTTTATACCTCTCCAATATATACCAACCTAAGGCAACGCGATCTAAACAAGCTCAAGACCTGCTACAACAAAATTGCCAAATTCGCCACAGGGGCATCCTATCGTAGTCACCACTGTCTCTCACTTGCTGAACTGGGCTGTCTTAAACTCCCTCACCTCCTTCAATGGTATCAACTCTCACTCGCCCACAAACTAGTAAACCATCCACTAAATGTCCCATCCCTCCAGAATCTACTACAACCCTATCGCACCACCAGACCACTAAGATCCAGCAACAAAAATCACTTACAGGTCACTAAAGCCAATAACTCTGCTGGAGAAGCACTATTCTCTTGCACCATAGCCAAATTATGGAACACCCTCCCACCCACAATTACCTCTGTACTATCATGCACCCACTTTAAAACTTTACTAAAAGTGCACCTAAAAACCTGCTGGCTATGCCCTTGCAACTCCCCCCTCTAATGTCACCCACCCCATACACCCACTACCTTTCTTTCCACCCCACTAACTACCTTGATTATAGTAAGCTCGGATGCTCATAAGCCTAACTACTTATTATACAGCAGGAACTTCTTATTGTAACAATTGTTAACGTATGTACTTCGCAGATTATAAAGATTCCAGTTGTCTACTGATGTACTATGTTCTTCATCTGTAACTATGTTTGTAATTTTTAATTGCTATGTTGATCAAATTGTTAATTACTATGCAAATCCAATGTAACTACTGTCTGTATATTTTAACTGTGGAGCTTTTCTCCCTGGGCCTCCGCTGAAAATGGACCTAAGTCCAGTCGGACACTCCCGATCTACAAATGTAAATAAATAAATAAATAAAATGTTGGCAATATCAGTTTGTTCTGTATATTTAGTGCTATTGTGCTGTAACTCAGAGCAGATATGAGTGTTGCCTTTGACATTCTTGACATATCTATAGAATGCTTTGTGGTTGTCTTTAGAATCAGTGGCGATTTTGTTTTCATAACTAGCTTTGGAGGATTTTGAGGGATCTCAGCTTTTTACTGTGGCTGACTAGGGAGTTCTTCCAGCCATGGGATTTTACTCTTTTTTGCAACAGTTTCCTTCTTCTGTTGTAGAGTTTGTTTATGGCAGGGGACCACCAGACTGGCTTCCTTTTTTTGGAGGATAACATCTTGGTTCTGTTAGGGATAGCACAATCCACGCACTCATGTAAGTGCTTATAAAGTGCATTTGTGTAGGATTCAGCAGTCGTACCTCTATTGTCCATCTGCATGGGTGTTGTGAAATTTGCCACTTCTGTCTTAAGAAGCGAGAAGTTGGCTTTGGATAAATTGTTTACGGTGGTTTCCCTAATGGGGGTGGGGGGTGGGATGTGGATGTCTAGGCTGATTAGCTTGTGGTCGGATCTGGCCAACAAGGAATTGACCTCTGGAGTGGAACACCGGTCACTCATGTTGGTAAAGACCAGGTCTAGGATATTGCTGCCCCCTGGTGGGGTGTGAATATGTTGATCCAAGACAATGGAATTTATGAATTCCAGAAAACGTTGAGCAAAAGAGTTGGCACATGAGTAGTTTCCCCAGTTAATGGTGTGGTAGTTGAAATCGCCCATTATTAGGGTGTTGGGTTGTACCCTAATATTTTCTAGTGTATCAAGAAATGAGGAGTGTGAATCCTGGGGCATGGCTGGAGATCCGTAGCAAGTTACAATTTGGATTGCAGTCTTGCTCAGAGTTAGTTGCACTTAGATAATCTCGGATGCATTATGGTGAGCAACTATCCTGGAGGTGTGGATATCCTTAATGAATATGGACACGCCTCCACCTTTAGTGTTTCAGTCCAGGTTAGGTGGCTGAAAGGTGTGGTATGAATTATAGCCTGGTAATGCAGGGGTGCTCTCTGGAGCCTTGAACCAGGTCTCTGTCACTGCACAGATGTCGATGTTCTCCATTTTAAGGAGTGCCTTGAGTGAATGCATTTTGAGGTTTAGCCTTCTAGCATTGAGTAGCATTACCCTCAGATTTTGCTTGCTTGCACCTGTTGTGGTGGTGAATTTGTCATTTGAACCTTGCCTAAAAAAGGCACTATAGGGGTTGCAAGAGCCTTAGCCAGTATCCAGAATCCCAAGGGCGACAGGTGCAGGCCGTCTCTGGCAAAGCATCGTGGTCTGTCGATCATGTCATCCCAGGCAGACAGATACTGGATCCCCTTAGAATGATGCCAGAAGCTTAGCCAATTGTTGAAGTCAATCATTTTGTCCTTGTACTATGATATAATTCTGGGTGATAGCAGGATGCTACTCAGGGCTAGGGTCATACCTGCCTGGGCTACAAGATCGGAGAGCTCTTCCATGTCCCTTTTCATGTAGTCCAGGGAGGTACTTCTCAGGTCATTCACACCAACATGGACAATGACACAGTCATATTTATACTTGTTGTGGAGTGACCTTAGTGCGTGCGTTATGTGGCAGAACCTGGCACCCAACAGGCAGCTGACAGTAACTTTCTCCTTGTTTAGCCTGGTGAGTAGAACAAAATGTTGAAATTCATTTGGTCTAACATTCATATGATCGACCCATATGGTTGACACATGAATATTAATTAGTTCATTTGGTCGACAGGAAGTGCATGCAAATTACCTGTCGACATTATGCTGCAAACAGGGCAAGGATTTTCCCTTGTCTGCACTGTTGTGCAATCACGGAGTTGTAATATATAAGTAGCAGGGGGTGTGAGGGGCGTGAGGTTTGCAGGTGTCTTTCAACCATTTAAATTTAGACATTTTTTTCTGTATTTTAAACATTCGGTGTAATGACTTTCGATGTTATGAACATCGACCATGTGAATTTCAACATTTTGATAGTAAACCATATGTATATATATATATATATATATATATATATATATATATATATATATATGTGTGTGTGTGTGTACACTTCAGTATTTATTGTTAATATATCTATATATTGTTGTACACATATATGGATGCACCTACATATCTCAATCTCTCTCTCTCTATGTATGTTTCTATTCATATATATATATATATATATATATATATATATATATATATATATATATATATTTATAGATACCGATCCTTCCTAATTGCACACTTGCCTCTTCCCTATTGTAAACGCGCTGAAAGAAGGGTATGTTTGAGAAAACTTCCTCAAGAAATACAGCTGAGGTGGCTTACTGGTAAATTGCATAGGC
This sequence comes from Protopterus annectens, assembly GCF_019279795.1. Lineage (NCBI taxonomy): Eukaryota > Metazoa > Chordata > Ceratodontiformes > Protopteridae > Protopterus > Protopterus annectens. Next base: position 417,108,364 of record NC_056730.1, on the reverse strand, counting down.
TGTGGTGTGTAAGGTCCTGGGTTCAAGACATGCAAGGGATGTTTGTTTTTTTGCTAGGCAAAACAAGGACTGTTGGATATAGAGTGGTTAAGGCAGTTTTGAGCAGCTTTAAGTGGGTTTGCATGGGTTTTTCCAATAGAAAGTGGTGCTAACGTACGGCTAAACATATAGGCACTTAGACAGTGTAGGCTTCTCTTACCAGTGCGCAAATCTGCTTAATATTTACATTTAAGCAATGGTTACACCTGCTACACATAGCCTAACCTTTGTAACCAGTGATCACATTCCAACTGATAAAATTTAATTAATTTTAATTTTAATTAAGTTTAATTCCCTGTACATAAAATGCTTCTATGTGCTGTTGTTACAGTAGCAAGGGGTGTGAGTATGCTGTATGTGACACCTGGATATACATGGGTAGTACCACAATCTGTCCTCTTTGGATTTGTTTCATACATGGGTAGTATCCCAAGTTATATGCAGTCACACTTGCATGTTACACCAACTACAGTGCACTGGTTGACAGAAATAGTTTAACACATATGGTATTATTATGTTAGCACTTTTAACAGTGCTTTTTCAAGTAAGAGTAGATTGAAGATTATAATACTGGAACCATATACCCCTGCATGCAAAGCTGGACTCTGAGTACTGAGTATATTGTTCTATGTTTGAGCTGTATGTTTATATGTCTCTCCTATTGAATATTGATCTGATATGTTGATATTAACTGTAAACTATTATGCTCTTTGGACATGTCATTGGGGACTGCTGTCATGTAGTAATGGCATACCTTTCAGTTTCAGACGTGTATCTTTCAATACATTCATCCTAATACATAACCTGTTGGCTATCTACTTTCTGTCTGTCCTCTGTACAGGTGTGCAGATGTCAGGTATTGCTACGGACATACCACTATGTAGGTGCCCACATTATATTGTGCTGTGGGTTTGGACACTGCTGCTAGTTCCGGCATATGGGACATTCCTTAATGTGTGCCTTGCCCTATTTCCTTGCTTGTATGAGGGACATTACAAAGGTGGTGGCCTACAGATTCACATAGAGTGGGTGGCAATAAGTCACAGGACAGGACATGTGGATACAGCCAACCAACATGGGGGATATATCCCCAGATTTGTGAACAGATTCTATGTCATCAGTGCTGTTATACACATGGTGGATTGATAGCTTGACAGAGTTTGTGTGGACATACATTTAATGTGTAATGTCACGACTCACAGAGATATGCCTCTGCTGGCACACTGTCCACAGACTGGCCACATGTCTGATTGTCATGTTTTATGTGTTCACCAGATAGTTGGTGTCCTTGGTATATCAGGTGTGGACTCTGGGGAATGCAGTCAGTAATTACTCACATCTATTGGTAATACCAACATCATATTCCTAATAAAGGATGTTACAACAAACCCAGTGACATCTGCTACTGTCTCAATGTATGACATCAGTATGCCCAATCTACCCCTGTGTTTGTGCCTCTGTTCCCACCTAGTGATATAGGGATTGATGCCAAGCTTAGTGAGTGGGAAATGTTATCAAAGGCTTTGGCCAGATCAGTGTAGGGTGCAGGTGTCACCTTGCCTTCATCCACAGCTCAGGTGACTGATGGCAAGATGCTGACCGGGTTGAATGAGCAGGTATGACCTACCCTTCACAAACATAAACTGTGTGGGATTCTGAGTCTGCAGATTCCCATATCCATTTTTATTAAGTGCACGATGATGCATTCCATAGCTTCGCATAACAGACTTGTCAGGCAGTTGGGGTGGTATTTCCCAGGGTCTGTAGTTACACCTCATTTGTGGGGAGGGGTGACTGTAGCAGTGCACAATTCAGTAGGGACAAAGCCTGAGGTGAGGCCGTGCTCTAACAGAGCACACAGGTAAGGTGCCAGGTCACTCTGTAGTTCATGTAGAACACAGCCAGGGATATTCTCTGTTACCATAGAGGCTGTATTCTTGGTCTTGGACAGTGGTGTTGTAACCTGTGCTGCAGTAATACTGGGTGCCTGTTGGTGTACTGGTATTGTGATTGGTCCTTTTGGGGGTGAGGGGTACTGTTTACACTCAAGATGCCAGCCAGTATATTTGCATTATTTGTTGGTTCAGTCTGGGAGGTACCATTGTCTAGTTGCTCAGAGCAATTATTGGTATTGCCATGGAGATTCTTTACATAACTGTATGAGACCTTTTGGTTGTCTTTACTATGTGCTACAAGTATGTTCTCACAGATAACTTTGTAGTATTTGATGAGGGATCTCAGCTATTCACTGAGACTGATAAGGATTAATTTCCTGTCTTGGACTTCACCTTATTCCACATCGGTTCCCTCCTACTGTTGTACAGTTTGTCAGGGGACCACCAGATCAGCTTCCTTTTTTTGGAGGAGAGTGTCCTGGTTGTATTGGGTAAGGCAGTATCCATGCATTTGTGTACATGTTCATAGTGCATTGTTGTTTGATTCAGCTGTCATGCAACTAGTCTCCATTTGCATGACTGATGTGAGGTTAGCCACCTCTGCTTTTATGAGGCCATACTTAGCTTTGGAAAGGCTTTTCATGGTGGTTACCTGTGCAGTGGGGGTAGGATGGCTGTGGATTTCCAAAGGTGATTACTTTGTGTTCAGATATAGCAAGTGAGGTGTTGAGCATTGGGGCAGAGCAACAGTTGCCCATGTTAAGAAGGACCAGGTCGATGTGATGGGCATGTGCATTGGTACGAGTAGCTTTCCCACTTAATGGTGGGGTAGTTGAAGTCAACTAATATGAGAGTGTTAGGTTGGACACTAATATTCTCCAGGGTGTTTATGGACATGGAGTGTGAGTTTTTGGAAATGTATGGGGACCTATCACAGGCTACAACCTGAACCACTGTCTTACCCATTGTCAGCTACGCCTGCAGGATCTGTAATGCATAATGTTGGTATACCACTCTGGAGGTGTGTGCATCCTTTATGAATATGAAAATACCACCACCTTTGCAGCTTCAGCCCACGTTCTGTGGCCAAATGTTGTGGAATTACGTATAGGCTGGTACTGTAGGGGTGTTTCCTGCTGTCTTTATCCAGGTCTTTGTTACAGCACAGATGTCACAGTTCCCCATTTTAAGGAATACTTCCAGTGAGTGGGTTTCCAGATTTAGAATTCCAGTGTGCAGCAGCATGACCCCCTGATTGCCATGTCTTTGTAGCTGTCATATATTTCTGTATATTTATGTATACACACACACACACACACACACACATATATATATATATATATATATATATATATGTATTTATTAACCTTTGTGTGTGTATATATATATATATATATATATATATATATATATATATATATATATATATATATGCATATATGTGGATATGAATGTGGATGTATATCTCTCTATGTATATATGTACCATGTATATAATTGTCCACATATATGCATCTCCATAAATATATATATATATATATATATATATATATATATATATATGTATATATATATACATGCATATATAGACTGCCTGAGTGATTCTACAGACTCCTTTCCCTGATTTTGGATGACTATACTAACTGATATGTTTGGGATGTCATCACTATTTTGTAGGTCTCAGATGGTATAATGGTACATTGCCTTGATCATAGCTTACAAGGCCCTGGGTCCAGGACTTGGCAGGCCTTATTATGTTGTTGCAAGGCAGAACAGTTCAGTTGTGAAGGATGGCATAAGGGCTATAATTACAAGAGAACCCTAGTTTGGGCCCCTTCACCCCCATTTATACAGCCTTTGGTCAGATTTGTTGCAGTAAGAGTATTGCACTATACTCTGCAATCTCAAATATACTATTACCCTCTCCATGCATAATATTTTCCTAACCTACTAATGGCTAGTAGCTATATATTTTGAAATGTTAAACCTACAATTGAGTCTATAACAAAAATATTCACTTTATGTAAATGTTGAAACTTCTGTATTTAATTATGTCTTGTAACATTGTGACAAGCCAATTGCAAATAACATGGAGCTTATCTGTAAATGTTTAATTAGCTGTATGAACTATGTCCTTTTGTATCATGTGAAATGTAACTTGCAATTATTGTGGAGCTTTTCTCCCCGGGCCTCCACTGAAAACGGGCTCTTCTTGGCCCAGTGGACTTCCCTGGTCAATAAAAATAATAAAATAAATAAATATATATATTTATATACAGTATATTTATGCACACACACACATATATATATATATATATATATATATATATATATATATATATATATATATGGGTCCATGTTAGATAGACGAAAACCACATCAACGAAGACCAGTTCACTGAGACGAGATCACCGACAATGTAAATGCCAGATAAAGGTAAGTAAACAAATTACAGCACGGAACCTCTTTCTGTCTCCATAAAACACCAAAACACAATTACAAATACCTGTATAGACTTAAGTATTCTAACTCCGAGATTGCACCACATTATGAGAATGGGAATACATCCCATTCCGCACTACTCACCATTGTCGGGCATTTCCGTTGTCTGCGATCTCGTCTCAGAGAACTGGTCTTCGTTGATGTGGCTTTTAGTCCATCTATCATGGACCTATATATATATATATATATATATATATATATATAAATATGTGTGTGTATGTATGTGTGTGTGTGTGTATATATATATATATATATATATATATATATATATATATATATATATATCTATATATATATATATATATATATAAATATGTGTGTGAATATTTCTATATATATATATATGTGTGTGTGTGTGTGTGTGTGTATATATATATATATATATATATATATATATATATATATATATATATATATATATATTTATATATACTTTTAAACAGTTGTAAGTGGGTTTGCATGGCGGTAAGCAATGCTAACTTCTGGTTAAATATGCTTACAGACAGCCTTAAAAGTGCTTAATCTGTGTAGACATTACTTAGCACCATGCAAACAGGCTTAATCCCACTTACTACTGCTTTAAAGAGTTTACTCCCGCTTACCCCCACACTAATTTTTTTAAAAGAAAAAAAAGGGGTAATAGGAAAGTGGTGATAAAGGGGGAATGCAGAGGGAAAGACAATAGGGAAAGTAGGTAGGAATGTGCAGGACGGTTGCAGGGAATAACATAGCTATCTCTTTCTTCTACAGCAACAGTTGTGCATATATATACTGAATTTGGAAGTATATTTGGACACTCAAACCCCTGAGAGAGGGGTGAGGACAACAATAATGTGTTGTGAAGCCAATTAGACCAGATTACATGTGTCCAGTGGACACGCGTGTGAAATGGACAGCTATGTATGGGGTGAAATTTTATTTTCAGAACAGATTGCCCTTTTTTATTTTTTTAAGGTGAGAGTGGGATGTTGGGGAAAGATAGTAGGTATATTTGGGGAGGTAGGCTGGGTAGGTAGACAGACAAGACAAACAAGACAGCATACAGGGGCGGTATATGACACATGTGGGGGGTAAACACCTTGGATGGGGAGGGGTGTTTGGAAATCAGAAGCTCATGAGCCCCCCAAATGGAAACAGTGGGACTGAGGTCTCCACCCATGGGCAATCACCACTGCACCTTCACGGCCCCGAAGGTGGGACAGGCTGACCCTCTAATTGCATCATGCGGCTCTCAAGTAGGTGTAGCAGATTGACAAACTCCTTTTGGAGCTCGCTACATGCAAATCCCCGGACCTGGCTTCAGGTGACAGTATCCTGTCCATGCCCGCTCCTGGGGGGGGGTGAGCCCCATCCCCTGAGTCACTTCCACCTGAAGGTGGTGCAGGACCAGTGGACAAGGAGGTCCAGGGGTGGGCCCCAGACATGCTGGGGCCTGGTGCACAGCCAGATGAGGTGGGAGAGGTGAGTCCACTGGGATCGGCCATCCCAAACGTGCTATGGTGTTGCAGTTTTAGAACATATGTGGGTTAGTAATAGTCAACACAATCCAAGATTAGTTATAACAGCATGCATAGATATTCCCATTAACCCAAAACAACAGATTTGGAACAGTTGCATAGCAAACAGAACACATGCATATATGGAACCACAGTGGCCATTACAACGGCATGCAGGTTACGTTAATAGCAACAGGCCACAAATGATACTATTTCAACATGGAACATTAAACGAAACACATTTCAATATTTGTTGAACAATAGGACACATGTCCCAATAGTAGGTTTGGTGTAAAACATATCCATTGATTTGTGTGTTTAGATTATTGTTGCAGATATATTGGGGGGTGGAAGATATGTCAATTAACAACTTGTATATCCTTGCAGTACTCACAGCTTTAATGATCATTGCTGTAATCCTTACTCTACAGGTATTATTACAATACCCTATGGCCTTGGTTTGGACAGTGGTATGTTTGTACACAGTGTATACTTCAAGCATCTTATAGCTAAATTCTCCTTCTCTTACCTTGTAGACCTATGGGGGGAATGTTTGTTAACACTACCTGACTGTTTCTACACATATTCCCAGATTCTTAGTTAAAATTATGCATACAGCTTACTACCACTCCTAGGATTCGAACCATGGCTGTGTCTGCTAAAAGCACAACAATTTGTGTTCCTCAGAGTGAGCTATTTAGAAACTGCTGTCTCATTCTTCAGTGTTTTCTGTCTAAGTCTCTCTTGGTTGTACAATCTGACCTTGTAATTACAGCATTCTTATACAGACATTTGCTAGGCATATTTTTATGTAGCACAGTGTGAGAAAAAGTGGTTAACACAACAGTACTATTAGGATATCAGATCTTGATGAATGCAACATGTCCGGTCATACAATACCAGAGTAAACACAACCATTCCAGGATTTAGAACTTTATTGTCAGGCAGTTACACTTTTATTTAAATATGACCTATATGGGACTATCACTGTCATATTGTCTGGTTTATTCAGTAGAAACCATACACATTTTTATAGTGCCAGGTGACATTTTACTCCTTTATATTTATTTGGCATGACTACTACAAGCAGGATTGTTACTCACCAGCCTCATGATGCAGCCTTTGCAACCTGCTAGCATGGGCTTCCTGGTTCACAGCCCGCTCAGCTGGAGCTGCAATGAAAACAGAGAAACATTTATGCATACCTATCCATCACATACACAGGCTGGACTTTAGTAAACAGTTATTGCTATGAATACTTACACACTGCTGGGACATCTCCCCTCTCTCTTGCTTCTTGGACCCACTGTTACAAGAGCTCCCTCTTCCTCCATTTCAAGTCGGCATAGTGGTGCCGGACCTGCTCACCAGTCTGAAGGATACCAGTGGTACTGGTGAGATCATTTGCGAGACTTTCCCAGGCTTCTGCTTTATAGTGGGAGCCCTGTTACTGGTCCTGCAGCAGTCTTACGTCATTTTTTTTACCAGGAGTCCTGCCATGACCTTGGACTCCTATATGCCCCAGCGCTACACCTGAAAGGTCATGCCCTGTCCAACACCTGCCATACTGCCTACAGTGGAGAGCTAGAACCAGTTATGAATTGTATTCCCTCCTGCAGGGTTTAAATATAGCCGATTTCCCACCATTTTCCATGATTGGATGATTTCTGAAAATGTTGAGCTAAGCTAAGCTATGAACAAACCTGCTTAGCTAAGGTTGGCAGTGTTTAAAGGGGCAGGTTCAGCATTGCTTACCAATGGGTAAATCCACTTAGCTGGGCTATTCATTGCTTAGTATTCATGTGTACGCAACGCTTACACCCAGTCAGCATAGCTGTGCAATGCTTAGCATTGCTTATGTTTTATTATATTGGTGTAACACCTGTATGGGATTGAGTCATCATTCATTATATAATATAGATTTATTTACCTTCTCTGACATCCCTCAATGTGCTGTAATTAATTTATTCTTGTGTGACTATACTGTATGGGGCACTTGTGTTTATATGGGGGTTTCACTACTTTATTACGCTAACAACTCACGTCTGGACCTAATACTCTACTCTGGTTGAGAAAAATAAGTTACTTCCTACATAAATATACAAATAAATTGCAATTGTAATATTTACACATACAAAATGGAAATGGCTTTGGGGAGGCTCAAACCGTAAATGACTACATGCAAGGTGTATGCTCTAGCCACTACACTATTGCACTTATACTTAGGCTGGATGTCTATTGCTTTTTAACTTATCCTGCCATTTCAGCTGGCCTAAGCGTAGCTAAGCAACGGATACACCTGCACAGCTACACTTAAACTTTATTACATATCTCAAAAAAAATGTATTTGTTGTGTTTTTTTAATTTGTACCCTTCAGAATATCCATGCTAATGCTGAACCTGTTATTCTAGCAACTTTCTGGCTTTGTAGGGATGATTTTTCCCTTATGGCTTTGTCCAGATTCCATACTCTGATGGGTTGGGAGGTGTGCACTATGTGGCTATGCTAAACCTGTTATTCTATCAACTTTATGGCTTTGTAGGGATGATTGTCCCTTATGGCTTTGTCCAGATTCTTACCCTGTCGGGTTGTGGGTGTTACGAGCATTCTCGCTCATTTTAAATTGCTGTACAGCAATTCTAGTGTACAGGGGGCGTGTGTATTGTGAGAGCACTGCTCTCAGACACATCCCCTGCACTCGTACACATACCTATGTACATTTTACAGCACGGCAGTGTGCCTTCATACATATGCATGGCATGATGCCGTGCTGGATGGCCACAGTCGCTTCCATGCAGGAATAAGTTATTCCTGCACAGAAGTTTACTGAATCTGGGGGAATGTCTTTTAATATTTTTTGATGCACTAAAAAGATAAGGTGAGAGACTGATATAGTAGCTGGTGTTCTGCATTTATCAGCCATGTAAGCTGATTTTGTTCCAATAATATAAGCAAGTAGGCAGCAATTTGCTATGCTAGAAAGTAAACAAACTAAGTCACATCTGATATCAATGGTATTGCAGTCCCATGAATCACCAGATAGTCTGCAGTTTTTCTACAACACAAAAGACGTTCAATTTGTGCTAACACAAGTATGAATATTTTTGGCTTGCTGTACGAAATTAAAGCTCTACTGCAATATCAACTGAAGTATAAGTTTTCAATGAGCCTATTATAACTCCAGAATATGCCAGTTTTTCTAAATGTAAACAGAAAACGTCTTTGTTTCCTCTTAAATCAAGTTGTCCATGCATTCTTAGGATTTCCAGTTGCACTTAAGTACCACTTATGTCTAAGGCATTTAACAAAGTATAGAAATATGTATTGTCCAAGGCAGCTTTTTGGGCAGGCGTGTGGAAGAACAGCACATACAGAAGATGATAGCTGGAAAGTGTAACCACATTGTGAATTTAAGGGGTATGATGTTAATTTTTTATCATAACTGTCAGTAAGTTGTATGACATTTTTGGACTGAATCTGTTTATACAGAATCTTTATGTGTGTGTGTGTGTGTGTGTGTGTGTGTGTGTGTGTGTGTGTGTGTGTGTGTGTGTGTGTGTGTGACTGTGAGTGTGTGTGTGTGTGTGTGTGTGTGTGTGTGTATGTATATATATATATATATATATATATATATATATATATATATATATATATGTGTGTATCATGTAGATATATCTATATCTATCTAAATATTCATACATGCACACACACATATATATATATATATATATATATATATATATATATATATATACATATACATATACACATAAATGTTTATATGCATATCTATATCTAATTTATATATACATATATATATATATATATATATATATATATATATGTGTGTGTATATATGCTGCGGTGGTAGTGCTGCGGTAGCGTTGTCGCCTCACAGTAAGATGTTGTCCTGTTCGATCCTCAGCTAAAGTGTCTTCTGTGTGGAGACATGTGTGAATGGGCGTATCTTCGTTGAAGGTTGTGCATCAGGGCTGGCAACTTGGTACGTAAAAATGTACTGCCAATCATTAGCGGACCGGAGTTCTGCTGTGGTGACCCCTAACCAGGAAAAAGCCGAAAGATACAACAAATATATATATATATGTGTGTGTGAGTGTGTGTGTACACTATGTATCTATACCTACCCACACTCACACACTTGTGGGTGGGTTTGTATCTATCTATTGATATATATATATATATATATATATATATATATATATATATATATATATAGATAGATATAGATATATATATATATATAGATATATATATATATATATATATATATATATATATATATATATATATATATATATATATATATATATATAGATATAGATATAGATATATATATATATATATATATAATTTGTCAGCAGTGTAAGTACTGTGAGTTCATTTTAATATCTGTACCTTGATTTCTGCCCTCAGGCCTAGGTTATGGTTGAAAATAGTTTATGTGACACCAGCCCTCAGAAAAAAAAAATATGCCAAACAGACACATTGATCTGAGATACACGCATAGTTTGCTGACATCTGTCAGGTACTAGGAAACAGAAGGGTGCAGGACCTAGTCTGCATGACTTCAGAATACCAAGTCAACTCCTTTTTGAAGAGGGAATGATTTGTAATGGAGCAGCTGTGTTTCTGGATGTCTTCCTGCAGTCCATGAATGCAAAACAGGCATCACAGAATGAAGGCACCATAGAGATAGAACAGAGTACTGCTACAAGGAAGATAGGATATATGCAGGCTTCAGAGCTGATTTTGTGGGTAAATCAGGGAAAATGCATGAAAAATAGAGCATTGTGTTTGGTGCTGAAAGCTTGTAGAGAGTCTGGGGAAGGTGGCAATACCTTTACACATGATATTGATAGTAGTATGGTGATGACAGGGAATGTAGGTGATTGCACCATTGTGTTTGATGGTGATAGTTTGTAGAGAGTCTGGGGAAGGTGTCGATACCTTTACAGGTGATATTGATAGTAGTATGGTGATGACAGGGAATACAGGTGATTGCACCATCGTGTTTGGTGGTAATAGCTTGTAGACAGTCTGGGGAAGGTGTCAGTACCTTTACAGGTGATATTGATAGTAGTATGGTGATGAGAGGGAATACAGGTGATTGCACCATCTTGTTTGGTGGTAATAGCTTGTAGACAGTCTGGGGAAGGTGTCGATACCTTTACAGGTGATATTGATAGTAGTATGGTGATGACAGGGAATACAGGTGATTGCACCATCATGTTTGGTGGTAACAGTTTGTAGAGACTCTGGGTAAGGTGGCAATACCTTTACAGGTGATATTGATAGTAGTATGGTGATGGCAAGGAATATAGGTGATTGCACCATCATGTTTGGTGGTGATAACTTGTAGAGAGTCTGGGGAAGGTGTCAATACCTTTACAGATGATGCTGATAGTAGTATGGTGATGACTGGGAATACAGGTGATTGCACCATCATGATTGGTGGTGATAATCTGGGGAAGGTGTCGATACTTTTACAGGTGATGCTGATAGTAGTTTGGTGATGGCAAGGAATATAGGTGATTGCACAAGAGTTATTTCGAGGACCTCTCAGCTGTCCCTGATTTTATAGAACATCCCTGATTTTGCCTCAGTGTTTTGCCTTCTTTCTCAAAAAACATTTGTTTTTTTGTTCTGATAAGTCTCTTTGGATTGCAGTCCATTAATAATGCATACCTCTCAACCTCTTATTGCAAGAATTCTGGATAAATCAAAAATTAATTAGGGATAACGACATAACATCTGGGACAGATTTTATATATTGCTATTGTAAACTGAAAAAGTTGACAGATTAACAGGTTTTGCATTAGCATACATTTTTCTGAAGGATAAGAAGTCTTAAACTCAAATGTCTTGTCATTATTTAGTGACTTTGATACTCAGTCATTTGCCAAAAAAACTACACATTTTATAGGGAACAGACCAAAATATAAGATCAAAATCTAGACGTTCTATGAAATTTTGGACAATTGAGTTGTATGTGCCAACCTTAAGAGGTTCATGTTTCTTATTCTTTAAAAAAATATATCTTGATGTGAAACCTGTTTTTTATTACCTTTTCTTACATGAATTAAGAGTAGCATTTCAAAATAGTTCTTGATTTGAGCCTTTTCCTCACATTATGTTTTAGCTTTGTCTGTGTTTATTAAGCAAAAAAGTTGAAAGATACATTTTTTTAGCCAGTAGCTGCAATGATATACTGGCTACTGAACCATTTACATGGGTAATGTTGGATTTACAATGGACACACCAATCATCAGTTAATACAATCAGGATGCACATTTCAGAATACTTATTACTTTTGACAGAATTTCAGGAAAAAAGAAAAGTGGACTCAAAATAAGAAGATGATACACAACAGCACCTGCCTTCAGAAACAGGCAGCATGTTGTGCAATTGCCATGACATTCTGTAAGCTATGCAAAAACATTGGCACAGTCCAATGTTCTCCATTATCATTGTCATATGCTATAAATCAAGCACACCGAGTCAGGCAAAAAAGAGTGGAAACAGAAAGCATTAAGGCTTCTGCCCTGTGGGGTTCCATGAAGATAGGTGTTAACGGATGTTAGGCACAAAGTATAGCATTGCTCATTCCAAAACAGCTTAAAAAAAGATCTGAAGAAGAGAATATATTTACGTCTTTGGTTTAACAGACCATGGGGCAGCAATGTGATTTCTGAAAGAGGAGGATTCCACTTTTTGAAATGACATGGCTGCTATGGTGGCCTTAGCTAGGGAGAAAACTACAAGGCAAAAGGCAGGGTCAGAACCTAAGTAAAGTGCTCTGGCAGTTAATGTACAGAAAGGGGGTGGAGATTGTGGATTGATACAGTGCTCTTTCTCCAGACATATCAAGGGAGAAGGATAAGACACTAAAGAAGATTATAGAGGAATGTGGGTAGGAGGAACAGTCAGAACTCAGGATCTGAATCTTCCGGTAGCAGGCCAGGAGGTTCTAAGCTCCAGTCTCCAGAACAGAGCAGAAATGGGAGCTGCCTGAGGTTTTGCACCTTGAGAGACTCAGTCAACTGGTACAGGATTGTAGCAAAAAGGATATTATGCTGGCTATGGTACTATCCAGTGAAGAAGGGGTCAGGGATGACCAAATGTTAGGTTTAAGGCACTATTAGCCAACAGTGGAGAAAGGGCAAAAAAAATGACAAGGATGTGAAATTTATGAGAATACTTAGACTGTGTAGGGCTTTGCTCGGATTACCATGATTACTGTGTGATACTCCACCGTTCATATACAGAAAGAGAAACTGGACTGCTGGAAGGAGTCCAGCAGAAAGGCACTAGAATGATCTATGGGCTGTCAGAAACAGGACATGGGCAGAGATTATAAGACTTTGAACCCTTCATAGAAGAGATGAGAGGCAGGATATTAATGTACAAGATCACATCAGGGAGATGTAAAGGCCCATCATAAGCAGGAAAGGCATATGAGGAGGGCACAATCAGTAGATGTCTTCACACAGTGAGAGAGGTGTAAACCCATGAAATGGACTAATGGAATAGGTGATGGAGAGGAATTCCACAGAGGCATTCAAGAAGGTATGGGACAGGACAAGAAAAGATAAAGAAGAAATTAGGGATAGAAGGGAAGGAGAAACTTAAATACAGTTAAAAGATAGATTAGATAGGCTTATTCTCTCCAGTTAGCTGTCAGCAAATGTAGTGTAACCATGGGGATATATCAAAGGAGACTAGCTGATTATGATGAAGGGTATCCTTCCAGGTTTTCAGCTATCTAGAATCTCAGTCAGATAGTATGTCCTGGACGACTTACTGAAAGATTTTTAACTTTGTGTAATGTAAAATACAGCTACTGGTGAGGGATTTCAGGGCAGGATTTACCATTATGCTTTGTTCCAAAAAAGAAAGCAGAGGCATTTAGGATGATCTTTCATTTGCCTTACCAAAACTGTAGATGGGGTTTGCCACTGAATGATGTGAATCCTAAGCAATGGGGAGTAGTGCAGTATACATTGTTGGATGATTTTATGAGGCTCAAAAGAGTCATATCAGACTGGTAAATGGTGAAGATGGACACTGATCTAGCCTATCACCTTCTGCCTACATAAATAATTGACTTGTACCTATTAAGGTTTCAGTGGGGAGCTATTTCTGGCAAAGATATTCCATTGAGTTGTAAGGAGCATTCACACTTTTTGACACATTCACCACCATTATGCACTGGTGCTGGGATTCGCAGGGATCAGGAAGAAGGGATGTGTCATGTCTGGATGACATTGAAATCACTGATCAGGAGAAGTAGTACACAAGCTGGCACATAGCTGCATTGGATACATTTAAATGTTCCACACTATGTAATGGAAAAACGCACTGTGATGCAAACAGAAGTAAAACAGAGAGTCAATTTCATGCAGAGGATTAAGGCTATGAACAGCTGGCAAGCTTCATCCTGCAGTGCACAGCCCAATTCCCATTTTGTCTGCCATGTGGCTCTGAGCAAGTCATTTAATCAGAGAGAGCTCCTGGGCTGAAGTTTTTAAGATAGTGGATTTACCTAGCTAACAAATATTAACAATTAAAAATCATTAATTTTCTCATTGTTCTTATGACCAGTTATTGAATATGATGCCCCTTTTGGCAGGTGTACTTGTCTAAACATATCACCCAACTTGAGAAAACTTAAGAGATTCAGAACTAGAAAGGTCAGTGACCTCAAAAATCTTTGTTATCAAGACAGCCTTGTCTGTGTACCTAGAGGGACAATTTCAGAGGTAATCTACACAGGGACCTTAAAAAATCATGACATCATCATATTTCAAAACTGTGACAACCTAACACTAAAACAGTTATTTTCTATTATGCCAAAACACATTTGACGAATCCACCTAGCTGTGTGACAGAATCTTGATAGCATAACCCACAATCTGGCATCTATAATTTTCCACTATCAGCATATTTAGGACGGCTACAGGATTTTATTTTCTCAAACACTTTTTTTCAGCCTAGTAGGTGTCTATTATTGTTATATTAATGTACCTCATCTATTAACATGCTTGTGGGGAAAAACACACAAAGATTATTTGCTTTTAATATGTCAGATAAAACATTTCTTCAACTTATTTTAAATTAATTGTTTGCTAGAGTAATGTCTAAAGATGACAATGATGCATTCAAAATGAATTTAAATGTTTTATTGTATGTTTAACTGAAAATTATGAGACACATGGCATTTCAGAGAAGCACTAGCAGGTCTATGGCAGGTGGTAGCGTTGTCGCCTCACAGTTAGACATTGCCCGTTCGATTCTTAATTAGAGCGTCTTTTGTGTGGAGACATGCGTGAACGGGCGTTCCTTCGTTGAAGGTTGTGCATTAGGCCCGGCAAGCCAGCACGTAAAACTCTACTGCTAATCATTAGCGCACTGGAGTTCTGCTGTGGCGACCCCTAACCGGGAAAAGCCGAAAGACACAAACATACAGCTGAACTGAGATACATGGTAAAATTATCACAGCAAGTCGTGGTGGTTTGCTTTGTAGAGAAGATATTCCAAAACTAAGATGTCTGCTTGCATCTTAGAATGATGTTGCAACCTGTTTTTTTCTGAACTTTAAACTATCTGTTTTAATAGACTTTGCAAAACTTTTATGATACCAGTAATGTTAATTAAAATGGATGTCTGAATTCTTATCTCGTTATATAAAACTAGGTGAAAACATGCAGAATGGCATTAATTTATTTAAGAGTTAAGATGCAGGACTCGCAGCCCTAGCAGATGCTGCTTTGGGAGCATTTTCCTTTCTATATTGCAGCTGCGCTTGTTGAACCTTGAAGAAGCCTGAAAGCATCTCAATTAAGATGTGAAGTTTGTACCCTGGACAGGTGTTCCATTTCAGCTATCTCATCCAGTACTCATTTCATTATGTCATTTTTAGCCCTGCATGCTATGGATTAGTGCTACTGCTAATTGCTTTCTTCAAGGTGGGCTAGTGCTTCATAATGAGCTCTGAGACCACACTGTGTCTGGTGCCATATTGGTTTGTACAGCTACCTTTAGGATAAATTTTACATAACATTAAAGAAGCCTCATTAAAATATGCCCTTGTCTGATAATGCTTCAGTTCATTATAAGACAAATGTGTCTGTGATGGCCCATAAGAAAACAAGAGCTAACTCTCTCTTGTTAGTCAAGTGACTGCTATTTCTTTATACCAGGGAATAAAAGTATTAAAAGTGCTAAATCTTCAAAACTTATAAGTAAATGCAAAGAAAGACCATCATAATCTATGCACATTAAGAAGCACATCTTCTGTATCTAGCATAGTACAAGGAGGAGATACGCTACATTTAAAATAAATGTACACACCAATGCCTATTAAAACACATTCTCTACAATGCTAATTTCCTTGGCTGCTTTCCATAATGCATTTACTTCTGCTACACCAATAACCCAGAAGTCCAATTAATGTTGGTTTCTTTATACAAGCATCTGATTTATTTTATTCTTTTTGCTTGTTTTCATTTAGTAATCAATGGGAGCAGTGAATTCGACATTGAGAGAGGCATATCTTCTTTTCATGGGTAACCTGGAACAAGTTGACATAAAAGAGACCAGCAACATAAAAATGTGTGAATGTGCATGCATGTCTGTGTGTGTGTGTGTGTGTGTGTGTGTGTGTGTGTGTGTGTGTGTGTGTGTGTGTGTGTGTGTGTGTGTGTGTGTGTGTGTGTGTGTGTGTGTGTATGCATGTGTAAATATAGAGAGTGGAGCAGATGAATGTAGCCTTACAGTCCATTCCATTTTAAGAGGAGGCCCTGGAAAAAAATTCTACAAGAAATGAATACAATGGATGGCTTTCCCACACTTTGTTGACTATAACATGGTTGAGTTTTAACCCATTGATTTCTAATTCAGTCTGGTGGACCCCGGCCATAAATAAGCTATACAAAAGAAGGAGGAAACTATTACATGATAGGGCAAAATCCCATAAAGGGAAGGCATCCCTGATCAGTATTAGCAAGAAACTTCGCTCAATCATAAAATCATCGAAGGTTAACTTCGAAAGAAAAATCGCCAAAGACTCTAAAGATAATCACAAGGCATTCTTTAGCTACGTCAAGAATCTGGGTGGCAACTCTCAGATCTGCTCAGAGCTGGTGCAAAATGGCATAAAATACACTGAATCC
The DNA here is from genome assembly GCF_019279795.1 of Protopterus annectens. Classification (NCBI taxonomy): domain Eukaryota; kingdom Metazoa; phylum Chordata; order Ceratodontiformes; family Protopteridae; genus Protopterus; species Protopterus annectens. The sequence goes on along the minus strand of NC_056730.1, from coordinate 417,091,240 downwards.
ACTGACATTGCCAACATCCTGGCAGACAGGTTCAGTGCAAATTTTACCCCCCCCCCCAAAGGGCCTGTGTCTATCCCAGAAGAATGCAGTCCCCCAGTCATCACAGACACACAGGTGAAAGCAGCCCTTTCCAAAGTAAAAATCACAACATCAGTGGGACCGGATGGTATCCGGGGATGCATCTTACATGAGCTCCAAAAAGAACTAAACCCTCACATAAACTCACTGTTCCAACTCAGCCTTACCACAGGTTATGTACCCAAAGAATGGCATACAGCAACAGTAATCCCGCTCCACAAAGTTGGCTCCACAACGGATCCCGGGAACTATTGCCCCATAAGCCTGACTAGCCTGGTCTACAAGGCTATGGAGCGCATCATCATGGATCTCATAAACAAAGACATTGAGAACCTCCAGACACTGGACCCTACCCAATTCGGCTTTGTTAAAGGCAGATCTTGCCTCCTAAACCTAGTTGACTTTTTTGAAATAGCTACCAAAGCCATAGATGAGGGAAAGGTAGTCCACACAGCCTACCTGGACCTCGCAAAGGCCTTTGACACAATACCCCACTCTGGCATCATAAATAAGCTTACCAGCTTAAATATCAACCCATATGTCACAAGATGGGTTGCAAACTGGCTCAGGGATAGAACTCACATGGTCAGAGTTGTGGGTGCCATGTACAACCCTAAACCGGTTACAAGTGGCGTCCCACAGGGCTCAGTCCTGGGACCCCTCTTGTTTGGTATATACTTCTCTGAGGTACAGGCAAGCACGGGAGGACTGTGACTGACCAAGTTTGCAGATGATTGCAAGCTGGGAGCCATAATCGACTCTCCGGCCGACACAAGCATCTTCCAGAAGGGTCTTACAGAGACGGATACCTGGTGTCAAAACCATGGCCTTAAGCTAAATGCCAAAAAATGCATAGTCATCCCTTTTGGGAAAAACAAAGTACCCACAAACTACCACATAGGAGGTAATCCACTAAGTACAGAAGAAGTAATTAGGGATCTGGGGACCCAAGTAGATAGTAACCTCTCCTTTGACAATCACATTGCCAAAGTGGTTAGAAAAACCTTCTATATAGCTCACCTAATCACAAAAGGGTTCGCATCTAGATCAAGAGAGGTCATTGTGCCCCTCTACTCATCGCTCATCAGGCCCTTAATTGAGTACAATGCCCCATTTCGGATGTATCTTACCCGACAATTGCAACAGCTGGAGAGACCTCAAAAGTACCTCACCAAGAGGATCGTGGGCCTCAAACAGATGCCCTATGCTACTCGACTAAAGAAACTCCAGCTCTACTCAGTTGCTTACCGCCTACTGAGAGGTAATCTCTGCCTGACATACAAGGCCATGTCTAACCTGGACATGTTCCACCTCAAGAAAGCCAAATCCATTAGAGCTACATGCTCCATGGGATTTAAACCTCAGCACAACAATAAATAGGACATGCTGGAGGGATAGATTCATATCCCAGAGGCTTCCCTTGCTCTGGAATAGAATCCTGCTTCATGTTAGGCAGAGCCCCTCGCTGACCCTCTTCAAGAGAAATCTTGATGAGTGGATGGGAAATCGTAAATTTACTCCTGGGATCACTTCTATGGCCCTGCTGGACAGAGGCTCGGGAAACTAGTCTAAAAGGGTGGTGAAAGCCAACACATTCTGGCTAGGCTTATAAATGCCCTAGGGCAGATAGCCTAGTACCAACCTATGAAAGAACTTTGTGTAAGTATACTTACCATAACAGGAGATGTTCAAGGATCACCATTACAATAGCCTAAGCTATACAAGTTTTATCTTCTGAAAGGATATAGCAGCCAACCAGCTTCCAAAGCTTCAGGCCACTGTCCATGCACCCAAACCATTAGTCAGCTCAAACTGAGCTGGTTAAAAGGCAGGTTTGGGTAATAAGCCCTTCAGAGATCTCATGACAACAATGTGAGAGGGAGACTACATTCTTGAGAAGGACAATGCTAGGGAAAGAAAAGAAAAATAAATGTCCACACTCTTTGTGTACAGCACCTCTTTAATTATGTAGTTTGTTTACCTTTCAAACACATTTTTACATAAGACTCCTTTGAAAAAGGGGATCCGTGAGGGACATGCTGAAATGACCATCAAAAGAAACTTGATTGAGGAGTATTATAGACCATAGGATAGTAACTCACATAAATAATGGAGAACCAGAGAAACACTAGCCCTGAATTGGGTGCTGGTTCTTTTCTTGGTACTAACTAGAAAACCTTCTCAATTTGCTAATGTATGATTTTTCTAGTAGCAGGTTTTCTTATCTTCACTTTTACCTGCTGCATATCCTCAGAAAAAAAAATATGCCTAAAAGGTATTAAAACTCGATCATCCAGTCAGTCAGTTGCAGTTGTTTGGGGTTGAGATGTATCAAACACTCCTGGACTTATATGAGTAAATCCACTCTGTAAGGAAGCTTGTGGTAATTGCCCCTGGCCAATTCCAAAAGAAGGAAAAAACACTTTTGCCTGGGCCAAAAGGGAGTCACCACAATGATCTTTTGGGAGTCCTTTTGAATCTTCAGAAGTATTCTGAATATTTGTGGAAAGGCTGTAAAGCATAAGGGAACAGTCCTGTCCAAGCGAAAAAATGCATCTGTCTTCCAGGGCTTCTTGCATGGAGTCCTAGAGCAGAATTTTGACAACTGATTGTTTACAGCATAGGCAAAACGATCTATTTGAAGTGTTTCCCACAGTGTGAGTCTAATCTTGGAAGATCCTTTGATTCAGTTTCAGTTTGTGAGGGTCTGTCTTGATCCTGCTCAGCTTGTCTGCCACACAATGTTACTCTGAAGGAATGTAAGACCAAAAGCATAGCTGGTTCAACCAGTGCCCTGTGCCATTACCACTAATTAGCACCCTCACCCCTTCAGACCAAAAAAAATTGACTTCTGCAAAACTGCAAGATGCTTCCTGCAGACATAAACCAATCCATCTGTGCCCCCACCCCAACTCAGTCTTCAACCCTTCAAGTCAAGAACAAAAAAAAAAGTCCACTTCTTCTACTGAAACACCAACTAGATGACCAGATGCCCCCTCCCTCATGCCCCAGCCAATAAAGTCCCATTTCAGTGCTCTGGCCCCAACCTTCCTTCCTCTTTTTTTATTGAAATGAAAATAATCTTTATTAGTTTTAAACTATAGCAAACTGCTTGTTACAAATGTAGCAAGCAGTTGTTGCAGTTTATGCCCTGCATGGAGTGCTACAGCACTATAGTATTGGTTCAAAAAAAGTTCTTTTTTTTTTTTTAATTTTAACAGTAGAAAAATACTTACTACAATGTATTAAGCAGCTGCCACAGTTTAGACCACATACACAGTGCTTTTAAAATCTGGTCAACATTAAAGAGAGATTGGAATCAGCCGATGAAGCTCCCCAGCACTTTGTGCCCACGACAGTTATCCTCTTCACCCTGCCTAGCTATGCTTCTGAATAAGGTGCCTATAAAGTGAGATTGTGCTGAAAAGTTATATCCTAAGCTGCCATCTTTAGTCTGCATAGATGGTAAGATATGGCTCCCCTTGCTTGTTTATGTACAACATCACTGTGATGTTATCTGTAAATATTTGTAGACGTCATGGGTACTACAGATGACTGAGAGGGTTGAGATCATTTAGAAGAGATAGCACCTCTTTTATGTTTATATGCTTTTCTCTGTATTTTTTTTTTGTTCCCAAGACCCAGCATGTTTATTCCCATTGACACTGCACTGCACTGCAAGCAAATCTGAGGCCTCTGCTGTGATTGGCTGTGCTGCATCACGAGGGGAAAATGGGAGACATGGATTCTGAGAAATTAGGTTGGCTTACCACATAATATCCCCTTCCAGAAACCATAAAACTGTAATCTTACAAAGCAAGGGATGTTGATGCTGGGACCATACACATTTCAGATATCACTGTATCCTTCTTATGTGAAGTCTTGGAAGGGGTATCATAAGTATCATAGATGCCATGAGACCCAGAATCTTGAAGAATTCCTTTGCTGAGGAGGAAGTCTGAATGGAAAACCTCAGGAATAGATCTAAATATACATTGTTTTTCCTGAAAAAGAAGATCTCTTTGTACAGAGGTGTCCAACAGACACCCTAAGAAAAGAATCCAGTGAGAAGGAGGCAGAAAAGACATCTGGATGTTCTTTTGGAATCTCAGTAGGAGATCCTTTACCCAAGTGAGACATTCCTAAGAAATGGAAAAGACTCTGCAAATCTGCAAATATAAACAAGTTATCTAAGTAAGGAAAACTGTGAATACATCACAGTCTGTAATAGGCTATCACAGGAGCTAGACACTTTGTAAACCCCATTGGAGCTGTAGATAGCCAAAAGGGTAAGGCACAGAACTGATAATTTGATCAAGACACAGAAAACCCTAAAGACACATCTGAAATCTAGAACTATAGGAATGTGATGATATGCATCTTTTAAATGTAAGGTCACTAGGAAACTCAGATGGGGAATAAGGGGCAATATGTTGTGAAGGGACAGCATTTTAAATTTGGGCACTATCACAAACTGGTTCAGAAAGGAAAGGTCCAGACCTAATCTTTAAAAAGCTTCTTTCTTTGGCACCGTAAGCATCCTTGAATAAAACTCTTCTCCTAAATAAAGAAAAGGAACAGCTTCTATCAGCCCCTGAGCCATGCTGGATGACAGAAGGAAAGAGAAGATAATAGTTTGCTCTGGTGGATTAGGACGAGTCCACTGGAAAGGAGGGAAAGACTCCCACTGCCATCTGTACCCTTAATGGATTGCTGTCAGAACCCATCTGTCTGAAACAGTCTGCTACCAAAACAAGAAATGAGGTTCAGACTTTCTTGAAGATTAAATCGACTACCAGGATGGGAGGGGGACGGAAGTCCTTCATATAGTCACTCAGACTTATTCAGCTGTCCTTTGCTCTGAGGTGTTCCAGATTTCTTTTGGTACCTCCCTGCCATTGCTTTTTAAACATCTGCTTACCAGCTGAGTGCTGGTGCTATTTATTTTGTTTTTTATGGAAAATTGAAGAGGGAGTGCTGAATCCCGTGGTAAACTTGATAAAGGAGGAACAAAACATCAGAGAGGTCCCTTGAATCAGCTTTCCTCTCATTGAGCTTTTTTAACGACCTCTGCAGCAGAAAGTGCACAAGCTAGTTATCCAAGGAAGAATTCAAAATTTCGTTTTGACATCCTCTGGGACATTTTGAGAATGCACCCAGGAAAACCTCCTCTTAACAGTTCTGTGGTAGAAGCCCTGGAAGTGACCTCAACAGAGTCAAATGCATATTTTAAACAATGAATAGTCACTTTAGACCCAGAAGAAACTAACTTACACAAAGCAGATGTCTTCTCACAGGAGGCAACAGATGTTAAAATATACCACATAGTCTCACAACTGGCAAGCTTGCAAAATATTAGCTTGAAAGCTGAGAATTCTAAAAACAAGTGTTGCAGAAGAATATACTTTTTTTCCCCAAAGGTATCAAAAGCCTCCCCATCCTTGTCAAAATGAGAGGGATTAGTATTAACCAAATGTTTAGCAGGAAATGGGTTATCTAAATCAATAGCTGCAGGGTCAGACCTGGGATGAGTGTATAAAAACTTAAAAGACTGAGGTACTTTGTATAGTCTATCTGCTTTTTTGGGAGCATCAGGCTGACTCGTAGGGAGATTGCAGGCTGTGACACACACGCACACATCCTCCAAAGCAGACAGAACAGGAGTAACAGGTCTGGGTTCTCAAACTTCCAATTGTAAAAAATCATAATATTTTCTGAGGGACATCACTGTTTTCAGACTGAAACAACTGTTTCATTCTGGAAGTAGTTTCCAAGAAAGAGAATCTTTCAAAGGAACTGGCCAAAGCCACACTCCTCAGAATCTGAGTCAAAAAGCTGTGAAAAACAGTGCATGAACAAGCAATATTTCTAAGGACAAGATTAATAATAATATTTTCTCTATTAAGTGTGTTAAATATCTGTTTTTGGTGAGTTTTTATTTATTAAATCTAAGATTGATTAGGCATCCCATACATTGGAGGTAGAAGTGCTCCATTTTATTGAGGGGTAACTGAGGTCTCCCAATATAATGGAACTGATATTTATAGGGGTTAATCAAGTACATTTAGGAAACTTATATAATTACCAGGGTACATAGAAGGTGTTCAGTAACATTCGCTAAGCTGATAGTTGTTCCTGTTTTGGATGATCTGAAGTTCTACAAGTTCCATTTGTCAATCTCTGGGAATCTGCCTGGAGGTAATATGGTCCTTAATAAATATAGAGATGCCACCTCAGTTTTCTTCAGTTCTGAAGGTATGGAAGGCACAGAACCCAAGTATGGATAGAGTGCTTTCTTTACATTTAAAATTTGTCAAAATAATTGCACAAATATGGATGTGTTCCAAATGCGGGAGAGCCTCAAGATCAGCCAATATGTTGTTGAGACTTCAGGAATTGAGCAGAGCCACCTTAATGTGATTTTGGTTTGATATGTTTGTTCTGTTGGTATGTCCAGTAGCTGGACTCTGCCTAAAAAGGCATTATCGGTTCAGCAAATATTTGAACCAGTATGAGAAGTCCTTGGAACGAGAGGTATTGGCCATCTTTTGTAAAGCAAGTTGGACTGATGAATATCTCATTCCAGTTGACACATACTGCATAACCATGGAATGACAATAACTATTTGACCTATTGTTAAGGCCACTAATCTTTTTCTTAAACCTAGGCATCATTCTTGAAGAAGGAAGGATTCCACTCAGGGCAAGTGATATTCTTCCATTTGTCACGTGCAAAGATAGTTTCAGTATATCTCTCTGCATGTCCCTAAGGGTTTCATACCCCAAGTAATTCACTCCCACATGGACTACCACCATTCCATAGTCATAGCTGCCTGTGAAAGGGTCTTTAGAGCCCTTGTCATGTCTGATATCCTGGCACCTTTAATACAACTCACCATTATCCTTTCTTTATTCATCCTTGTGAATGGAGCATCTGACTGCGTATTATAAAACCATTTAGTAAAAACTACAAGACCCAGACAAGCTAGAGTTTTCAGTGTATAATACTTTAAACCTCCTGTAGTGGTTGTCCTTGGGGGATATATGCAAATGACTAAATGGTTTGTCTGTGTGACCTTTTTTCCTATTGGTTTGGATAGTAATCATAGAACTGCCCATCACAAATTTTTATTAGTACACTTGTTTGGAGTAATAGATTTGAAGTGATTTGACTCTTGGTGACTCTTTGTTATACGTCTGGATGAAGGAGAAGAGGTGTTGGATTTACACACTGAAACTTGGTCTTCCCACATCTCGGTGGCTTTGGTGAAGCTTTTTTAGAGCCTCAGCAGACATTTTAATGTGATTCTGTTTAGATTGTGATAGAAGTGTGTGCTGCTGTCAGGCCATTTATTTGTCAGAAGGAAGTCTCCGAATTAGAGAAATATCTGTATCACTCACAGTTTTTTGTATTGAGTAAGAACTAGTTATCTGTGAGCATAAAGTACAGTTGCGTGCACTTACCATAAATGTAGATGTTCGAGTGTATTCCCTGTTGCAATCATCACCTGTGGGTTATCCCTGCTGTGGTAGCCCTTGGCTGGCCCGAATACCAGAGTCAATGTTTTTCTGCATCGGCTGCTGTCGCTTGTTGACTGATGTCAGGTTGTCAGTGCTATAAAGCAAGGCAGCTGACACCATTACCCCAGTCTTTCTTGCCATGGAGTCTGTAGCAGAAGCAGTTCATAAGTGTGCTGGTCGGTCGCTACCAGAGTTCGAATTTTCAGTTGAAATGTCTAAAGCTAAGTACCCCAATGAGGATCCTTTTTTCTTGCACTAAGCAATGTCCAAAAAAATTAACAATTGTCTCACCTGTGGAAAGCAGATCCCACACCAAGACTTCCATTCATACTGCATCACTTGTTTAGGCCCAGACCATGACGTCTCCCATTGCCAGTTCTGTGCTCTCTTCAGTGTGAGAACCATTCATCGTAGAGCTTTTATTGTAAATAGGTATTTTCATCTTCACATTCTGAAATGCCATCCATCAGCCAGCAATCCATAGTCATTCTGAAAAAAACATAGAGATAAAGATAGAGACAGACCACACAAGGTTAAGCCTTCCGACAACATTACTGGTAAGCAGTTCGTCAGTTCTCCGGAATTCAGTGAGGAGCTTTTGCAGCCGTTGATACCTGATACAATATCTATGCAGGCCTCTACCAAGATCCTTTTAGAGTCTGGTATGCAGCAAAAATCTTCTTCATCTTCTAAGCCTTTAATCGTCTCTGCCTCGGTTGGGTCTGGAGCCATGACGCAGGCACTGGCTTGCAAGGAGGCCTCCCGCATTACCGATTCTAGACATTAGTGGCTCTCCACTTAGATAGTTAAAGCTTAAGTTACCCCTCTTTCATATCTAAGCTCTTAGGATATTAACCCATTTTTCCATCTTACCTTTAAAATCTGCAACATCTACTCCAAGTAGTCATCTTGGGATTAGTGTTTCTGTTTTGATCCTGGTTGGAGAAGGAGCATAAGGACATATTTCCTGGAGAATGCTGATCACTGGAAAGCCTAATAACTACTTCTTAGGTGCCAGCTTGGAATTTGTGCTCATATTTTGCTCCTGGTGAAAGAAAGAGCAGAGTGCATTTATTCCTGACTGTCTCTTGTTGGGCAGTAAGTGTCTGTGTTTGATCTTCCTGATTGGTCTGGTAGCTATTCAAGGCATCTACCAGGAAAAGGCTACAACAAGCCTACAGACCCTTGCATTATCTGGGACAAGGCTGTGGATCACCAAACATGCTATAGCCTGTTTCTCATCTTGGGATTAGTGCTACTGTTTTGCTTCTGGTGAGAGAAAAAAGCAAAAGAACACTGTTTCCCAGCAACATGAAGATGGGGTGAGACCAGCACTAGTAGTCAGGCAGTAGCCATTCAGGTGACTCTTCTCTTTCCATCATTCTTGACAAGCTAATTCTTTCTTTTCAGTAAGTACTGCTAGATTTGCTTCTAACTTCAGAAGGATGATGCTACTTCATCCAAAAATCATCAGGGTCCACTTATTAGTTTCCCCTCAAGTGTTTTAAAGTGCCCTGTATAGACACAGACACCTTGAGTTGACATTTTTCCTGTAAATGCACCATTAAAATGTTACCAATACCTAGTTGCACACAGGGCAACTAGTTTGCAATGACAAGCACTGCCCCTGGAGTTGCAAACCAGATACTCCTGACATTACTTTGTATTCTCACTTCAACTGTCTAATCAATAAAAAGGGTCTGTTGCCATGGATATGAACCTGCCCACTATCTCCATTACCAGTTTGCTAGATATGGGCTTCCTGAGGCAATGTAGAACTTGCCTCATGTTTACTGACAACCAGTTAATTCTCAAACAAATTGATGTGGTATGTGAGAGATGTATTTACATATGACACTGGAGGCAAAGCTCTCACATAAAAGCACTCCTGTTGTCAATCAGGTTGTCAATAGTACACATGCTACACCCCTCACACACAATTCAAAGCAAACACATAGACCCACATATACTGAGGCACTTAAATGTAACCTTCCTAAATCCCAAAGACCTCCTAGATGAAGTACACATAACAAATACCCTCAGCAGCCCTGAATGCACTCTTTCAAAACAGCACCCACATCAACACATACAGCCACATTACATGGAGCCTCTACTTATAAGCCCATAAGGCAAGCCAGCACACAATCCAACATTCTGGTCATTGTGAGACACATTGTTATTCCTCTCACCAGGCCAATTAAGGAGAACATCATGGTCAGTTGCTTATCAGGGGCCAGGATCCACCACAGTATGCACGCACTCAAGTACCAGTATGACTCAGTCATAGTCCATGTGGGTGTAAATGACCTGAGATGTGTCTTCCTAGACTATAAGAGAAACATCATGGTGCTCTCGGAATATGTGTCCCAGGCTGGTATGAGCCTAGCATTGTGCAGCATTTTTACCTTCTTCAAGGATGATGCTACAATATGAACAAAAGATGACTGACTTTAATAACTGGCTTAATTTCTGGTGCCATTCTAAGGGGGTGCAATATTTGACAGCATGGAAGGATATGGTCAACAGATCATGCTGCTTTGCCAGGGATGGTCTGCACCTCTCTCCTCTATGCTTTTGAATATTAGCTAAAACATTGTCTTCCCCCATAGTGGCTTGTTTAGACAATGCCAAACTGAAGGCACTTTTGAGATAGCAAATCAAAATCAAGAAAATCTAAAGATGTTACTGCTCAATGCTAGAAATCTAAACAAAAAACTCTAGTCTCTAGAAGCGCTCTTCACCTTGGAGAATGCTGATGCCTGTGCTGTCACTGAGGCATGGCTTAAAGCTGCAGAGAGCACACTGACAGTGCAAGGTTATAATGCCTTCCACACATTTAGACCAGCTACTACACAGACAGGGACTAAAGGTGGAGGTGTCTCGATTTACATCAAAAATAAATATACCTCAAGGCTGGTCAAACAGATCAATGCACTTGAGCTTCTCCATGTTCAAATCACCATAGTCAAAATCCAATACCACTTCCTTGCAAGCTATAGGTCCCCCCGTATGACCCAGGAAGCCCATACCCTGTATTTAAACTTATTGGAAATACTTACCACCCAACCCAATACCATTTTCATGGGTGACATTACTTACCCCACTATTAACTGGGAATCATATATGACACCAAACAGACAGGCACAGAGATTCCTGGATTTTGTAAACACAAATTCCCTGGACCAGATCATCAATACATCAACCTTACTGGATAATATGTGAGGGCACTGCGCAGAAAATAGTGTAATGCCTTCTTTGGTATGGTCAGACCACAAAACATTCTCATTTGAAGTAAAAATAAAACCTGAAACCTCAGCTAACCCTGGAATATTCAAGAACTATTCTAAGGCTAACTTCTTACTATTAAATGATAACCTGAAAAAATTTCAAATGCCCATAAACCCTGATAGCACTGCTGCTTATGCAAAATTGTTCCCAGAAACCCTGCACAAGCATGTTAATTGCTGCATAGAGGCAGCCTTACCCACCAGGAAGAAATACAAAACTAACTAAAAAAAAAACAAGCCATCCTGGTGGAATCACAACATCAATATGCAGTATAACAGAAGGACTAAAACCACATCAAAAATTAGGAGGTGCAGCACCCAGCAGGATAAAAGCACACTCATCAAACTAAACAAACAATTCAGAGGACGAAGAAAGTCTACCAAAGCCAAATTTGAGGTAAATTTCACCTTCCAGTCCAAGGACAACCACAAGGCATTTTTAGCTATGTCCGCAATGTCAAAGGCAGTACACAACTGTGTGCAGAGCTGATTATTAATGGAACCACCTATACTGAACCATAAGAAATAGCAAACTTACTAGTCCACAAATTCAGCTCCCACTTTATCCCTCACTCTCTCTCAACCTTTCCTCAGGAAATGCCATCAAATATAACTCTCCCTGCTATCACTAGGGAACAGGTCCTTAATGCTCCCTCTAAGGCTAGGAGCACTGCATCAATGGGCCTAGTTAACAACCCAAGATGCCTTCTAAATAGCATGAAACATGACTTATCAGGACCTCTGGAATTGCTATTTAACTGTAGCCTTTAAATAGAACTTGTGCCTCATGAATGTAAAACAATAACAATCATCGCTCTGCACAAATGTGGGCCATCTACAGATCCTGGAAACTACAGACGCATAAGCCTCACTAGTCTTACATCCAAAGCCATGGAACAAATTATCAAGGAAATGACCAATAATGATATAGAAAACTTCCAGACACTGGACCCAACCCAGTTTGGTTTCATCAAGGGCAGTTCATGCCCCCTCAACCTGGTGAACTTCTTTGAGGTCACAAAAGCAATGGATGGGCAAAATGGTTCACACTGCCTACCTTGACCTGGCCAAGGCATTCGACACAATATCCCAACTCAGGCATTGTTAACAAACTCAAGAAATTAGGTGCAAACCCTTATATCATCCAATGGATAGCTAGCTGGCTCACAGACAGGACCCAGGAAGTTAACATTGGGGAGTCCACCTCTACACAGAGGCCAGTCACAAGTGGAGTTCCTCATGTATCGGTCCTGGGATTGCTCCTTTTTGGCATTTACTTCTCTGAAGTCTAGGCCAGTGTCAGTGTAGTGACCACTAGCTGACTAAATTTGCAGATGATTGCAAATTAGGACCTGCCATTGAATCCTCCACTGACACAAATGTTCTCCAGAAAGGGCCGACATAGGCAAAAAGCTGGTGTCAGAGCAATGGACTAAAACTAAATGCCAAAAAATATATAATAGTATCCTTCAGGAAGTCATCCACCCCTGGTAACCATCATATTGACAACACACCATTAAGAGTTGACCCATTAGTCAGGGACTTGGGGACAAACATGTTTACAGTAGTGAAGAAATTATTCTATGTTGTGCAACTTATAAACAAAGGTATAGCATCTAGGTCCAAGGAAGTCATTGTCCCACTGTATTCAACATTCATCAGACCTATCACTGAGTACAATGCCCCCTGTCATATGTACTAAACCAGGCATATCTAACAACTGGAATATCCCAAGAGTTTCCACACTAAAAGAATGCAGAGTATAAGTAACATATCCTATGCAAACCACCTAAAGGCCCTATCCTGTATTCTCTCTCCTACAGACTGTTGAGGGGAGATCTATAAATGCTATATAAGGCATTGTCAGACTCCACTCTGATGGACCTCATGCATATCCACAAAACAAACAGCACCGGAATTACCCATTCCAAAGACTTGAATCTTGCCTGTGCTATACATAGGACCTGCTGGAGAGACAGGTATGTATCCCAGAGACTACCACTTCTCTGGAACAGGCTCCCCATCCATGTGAATTAGAGTTCCTCCCTAATCCAATTCAAGTGTAACTTGGACAACTGGATGGGGAACAGGAGCTTCATCCCTGGTTTGGCGCCTATGTCTCTAATGGACACAAGCAGCCTGTAAATGTTCCATCTCCCAAGCTCCTGCTTGTAAATGTTCCATCTCCCAAGCTCCTGCTTACACTTATCAAGGTAAAAGAAGGTGTCAGAGATTTAGGATGTATGGCTATGCTTATAAAGGCCCTTGTGGTCATTAGCCTAGCAAACACATGAACCTATAAGGCAGTTACTATTCTGCATGAGGATACAAAGTGCTAAGAGGCTAGCAACAGGAGGGAAACAAGCAGCATGAATTTTCCTTTCTGTCAATTGATTCATGGAATTAAGTTAAGAAATACACAGAATAAATTATATTTAGCTCTATGTGCTAGTTTATGGACAGATGGAACTTAGTTACCTATGAAGGGATACACCGACTATGACAGAACAGCAGCTAAATAAGATGATTTAAGGAGGAAAACACACTCTAAGCTATTAATAAGAATTAAAAAGTAAAGACGATTAGATTTATGGAGCAGAGTTCTGTGCAAATAATGAACTCTTATTGGCTGAGATGGTAACTATGAGCACATTAGCAGTGTAGAACGGCCACAGGCTACTTAAAGGACTAAGCAGTAATTCAAGTGGACACTGTAGCTGTTTGCACAATTACAAGTAGATCTTGGGACTTGTAAGTTCCGCTATCACTGACTAAACAAGGTGTGAGAGAAGGAGGAGATATAAGTCAAGACACCTGCGTCAGTGCAATGCACCTTGTGGCACCATAGTCCTAAGCATGGCAGTGTGCTAAACCACAGTAAAATGCCTTACTTATAACAATGGGAATAGCAATAAAAAGTGTAATAGGACACACCATCTTATAACAACAAATTAGAGTTTTGCTTTAGTAGCAAATTCATGCCTAGAGCTAGTCTGTTTTCCTCTTCTGTCACTCAAAAAATAGCAATTTAAATTCAAAGCAAGATAATTAAAATCAGCTAAAGCAGGGCAGTCTGAATTAGTATGCACGATATTAAGCAAAAATCATCAAAACATCACTTATAAAGGTGGCTATGGCTTCAGTTGCGGAGTCATATCCAGTTTAAGCTGGCCACCGTCTGGAACTGTGTTTATAACAATGGGAAACAGCAAGAAAAGGCTTTACTTATAACAATGGAAAACAGTAAGAGAAGGCTCAGTAGAGCAAACAGACCAACACCAACACACTAGAGTTTTTCTCAGTAGCAAACACAAGCCTAAAACTAGTTTTCTTTTGTTTGCTTAACCTAAAAAAAAAAAAAACAGCAATTTAAATTCAAAGTAAGGTCAGTGAAAGCAACTAAAAAAGTGTAGGCTTTATTAATACTCAATATTAAGCAAAATCCAGCAAAAAGTCACTTAACCATTTGACTTGGATTCAGTAGCAGAGTCAGATCTGGTTCAAGCTGATCGCAATCTGGATTCTTGTTTATAACAATGACAAACAGCAATAATGCTGTAAGAAAACCAAATACTAACAACAGCACTAACTCCGTTCTACCCTTAGCCATGCTGGTACCCTCTACGTACTTTAGAACATTGCCGCAAACAAATTCTGATAACCTGAGACATCAGTGGCCACTAGAGACCCTCAGTGAGTCAATTATCTATTAAAATACCTATGCGTACGGCTAGTGCATTTCCTCAGTTTAGATTTCCACACCAAACAAACAAAGGCCAAACAATAATTGATCTCCTGCTTTTGTCTTGGAAACTTTCAGTCATTTTATCCCTCAAAAGAATACTTATAGCACATCTTGAAAATAATCTTTCAGTCAGCACTGCTTCATCTAAAAAATAAACTATAGAATCCTGTATCTGTTAGTCCATTCCATAAGCCCTCCATCACAAGCACCAATGCAATGTATTTTCAAAGGCCATCTGGCTCCCAGTGAGACAACATAAGGTTCTTCTACTAACCTCCCTGACATTTCAGCTGCTTAAACTAAACATCTACTTATAATTCAGCAGATAACTACCATTCACATTTCACAGTTACAGGCTTCATTCTCATTCTAATACTGCTACCCTGCTAAGTTGCCCCCTTAACAACCTACTGTCCAGTAACCATGAATTCTCTATCATAGGCCCCAAAACCCTATCTACTCGTGGCTCCCACCAACTTTATATACCTCCATGCCCAACTAGTACCTCACCTCACAGGCCAGGTCAAATGTCAGAGCCTTTCAAATACCATTATCCACTAATGGTACACCATCACACATCTTGAAACCCCCTCTCTATCATAATGGAGACAGGCTTCCATCTCATTTGCACTATCCCTCCCAACTTGGTTTTTAGTCAAAATATTTTCAACCAACTACCCTTCTTGCAAAGCTGTACACTGTTCTCAGGGGCTCAAAAGTATGATACATGAACAATCATCCAGTCAAAGTACCTGGAGTTCTACTGTAAATAACGTATACTAATTTACTTTGCATTTTCTAAAGCGGCATATTCTTTATAGAATAGAAATCCTATCTAAGTGGTAAGTATATAATGTGTAAACTCTAACTCTCTCAATGATGTCTACTTGCATGTAAGCATATAATAGGTAATGTGCAAAGTGTCTCTCCTTTTACGCTGTATGTGCTAAGCACATGGGCTTGGTCTGAAACAGGCTCTTTTAATCAGCACATTAACCTGCTAAACAAATAAATAATACCAGATGTTCCACTTTACAAGTGACTACACTAAATGTATTCAATGCTTTAATGCAGTACTTCTTAGGAAAATAAACATTTAAAATGCAAAATTCATTTTCCTTTCCTAAAATACAACTTAATTTCCTTTACTAACACTGTCTCACTAGCTAGAGACAACAACAAACTTCTCTCCTGGCTCTTTCTAGACATCTCCAAAGCTTTCGGCACTGTCACCCCTTGCTCCTTGCTAAACTCTCTGACCTAAATCTTTCAATTTCAACAATCTTCTGGTTGCCAGCTACCTCACAGACAGACAACAATCTGTTAAATGGCTTTTCTTACTATCCCATGCTCTCCCTATCAAGATGGGAGTCCATCAAGGATCAATACTGGGTCCCATACTCTTTAACATCTTTACTAATCTCTTATACACATCCTGTCCTCAGTCATCTCACATACAATATGCTGATGATGCTACAGTCATCACCGTCTCTGATAACCTCTCTGATTTGAATACCCTCAGCCAAAAATCCTTCACATCAATTCAAAACTGGCTCTCTAATAACCAGCTAATACTTAATCCAAAAACAACTAAACTTCTGCTATTCCTCCTTAAATCCCTCACCCACCTTAAACCTTTTCTCTATTACATTCCTTAACAATACTACTATCATGATAGAAACACGCTAAGCTTCTGGGAGCCATCACAGACGACCAACTCAGATTTGACCTTCATGTGCAACAGTGCATAAAGAACATCCACCAAAGACTAGGCCTGCTGTACAGAAACAAAAAATACCTAACTAACGAGTCTTGACTATCCCTTACACAAGCCTACCTTCTCCCTAGTCTCTTTACAGTTCATAAATCCATACCAACCTACAGTCCTTACCTACAATAAAGTCACCAGATTTGCTGCCAGAGAAACTTCTAAATATCACCACTGTCATTCTCTCAAGTCACTAAACTGGTGTGAATTCCCACACCAACTGCCTCTCTCTCAACTACTGATCATCCATTCAGTTCTCTATAAGCCCTCCTTCTGTCCTGGTATCTCCTCACTTGTCTCCCTCTAGACTCCTTCATGGACCCTTAGAAGCTTCGACCAAAATCTGCTAGAAATATACAAGCCAAAAACATTGTTTGGACAAATTCTCTACAGTTACTCTCCTTCTCTCTTATGGAAAAAACTTCCACTATCTATTAGAAATATATACCATCCTCAAGAATTCAAAAATGCTCTTAAAGAATTTCTGTTAAACGCCTGGACTTGCCACTGTAAACATCCTTTTTGACCCTTTTAATCAATATCTCCATCCAGCTTTCCTATCATCCCACTTCTGAACTTCCCCATCTTATAAGCCCTCACTTCTCCTCCCTTACCTCTCTCGTACTTCCTCTCTAAACTACATTACCCCTCACTACTACTTTTAATACTTCCTCTCCTGCTTACTATCACCTCTGACTATAGCATTAAATTCCTCTAAGAATCCCTTCACAGAATCTAAAAAACTTTTACTGAACCAGATGACTATCACCAGGATTCAGCAAGCTCTGCACAGTGTGCAGGAATAGTGCAAGAGATGCTGCATGCCATATGGCTGAGGAGCGATCCAGGAATGAGCTCCCAGGATGTGCACGAGCATTCCAACACTATTCCTGCATGGACACAGCTCTTGTATGCTTATTACCCCATTTGCAGGTGAAAACCATGCAACTGAGGTGAATTAGCGACCCAGGAAGCATGCGGGCATCTGTGCAGGAATAGTGTAACCTGCAGAAATGTATTCGATTACTAACCGAATACATTTCTGCAAATTACAAAACGGAGGCATGACAGCTCCAAAGAAAGCATGTATTCAATGTAATAGGCATGCCAATGGCCAAATATATGGCCATTGGTGTGGTAAATAGTTGCAAAATTATAAAAAATAACTTTTTTTTTTTTGCCGATTTTGGCTGTTTAAGCATAGGGCAGCAGTGCGCAAACAGGATCGGCCTGAAAATTTAAAAAAAGCTGTAAATAAGCTTTTAAACCAAAATCAGCATTCTGCCATAATAGTCAATGGCATGCAGAAGACAATAATACCATTGAATAGTGGGGTTAGGGTTGCCACCCCTCTGTTTTTTTTCCAGACTATCCAGAAATCAAACTGATTCTCTGATAGTCCGGAAAACACTGTACAAACTCTGGTATTCTGTTTTAAAAAGGAAACAGACTATCAGAGTTTGTAAATCGGCTGATTTACTATGCTTTTTTACAGGAAACCATAGTAAATCAGCCGAAAGCAAGCAGCAGTTACAGGAAAAGAGGGCATCCCCCGCAGAGTGATGTCGCCATGATTTCACAAAATGGGCGGATTGTGGGTGGGGGATGTGGTGAGATGGGCAGGGTTACTGGTGATGCGAGGGGTGTGACCTTACTCCGGTTTTAGCCACGACAAAAGGTTGCAACCCTATAGTGGTTGCTAAGGGGGAAGGCTGAGTGTCAGTCTTGTAACCATGTATTAGCAGTCAGTTTTATGCAAATGAGGGGATTGATACTGAATTCCCCTCAGTGTTAGCTAGCACCCAACCGTTTAAGTGTAGTAACACCATGGTACAAGCCTAAGAGGTAGCTGACTTCATAAGGGAGAGTGTCATGCATGCTGTAAGCTTATTGGAGCCCCCGTGTTTGCCCTTAGCTAAGCACAGCTAACGAAGGGTGTATGTCTGAGGTTGCCTAGCAGTGCTTACATTGCCTAAACGGGTGTGTGCGTCGGGCACCGGGTTTAAAAAAAAAAAAAACAAAAAACAGGAAATAACAGCTCTGTTTACATCTGAGCACTGGGCATGTGCGGCGCACCTTGGGGTTTAAACGGGAAGGCAATGGGAATGGAAAACAGCAGTAGGAAGGCAATCAAGGAGAACTAGCATAGCTGGCAGGTGAAATGTATCAGAATCAGCCAATTACACAGGCAGCAGCCCAGCACACTACTATAAACTATGTAAACACCTTTCACTCTGGTTTTTCCCACAAACTTTACACCACCGGAGTACACAGACAGGGAAATTTTACCAGACAAAACTAACAAAATGATAGGGGCTGCTGTTGCACTCATACATCAATATGTGGAAGAGGCTGAGGGTGGTGAGGATGAGAATGCTGATGACCAACCCACAGTGAGGAGAAGGAGAAGAGTGTACAGACCCAGGGTAATCTACCAGGGGCTACATGAGCTGGAGATAGTGGAGCACTATAGGGTGGACAGGGACATCCTACAGCAAATTGTTGAGCTGTGCCGGCCACACCTCACACATAGAACCAACAGAAGGGAACCCATCCCAGTGGATACCAAGGTATGTGTAGGCTTAAGAATACTAGCCACAGGTACCTTCCAAAGGCCAACTGGGGATATCATGTGGATCTCACAGGCATCAGCAACCAGAGTACTCCACCAGATGTTCATCGTGTTTCACTGTTGCAGTCCTAACAAATGGGTTATCCGGCCTCGGCAGCCTTCGATCGGCCCAAATACCAAAGGTAAGGGGATATGACGTCAGATGCTGGCAGTTGTATAGGATGTCCATATCCTTGATACAAAAGGAAGCAGCCAACATCACTTCCTCAGTCTTCTTTGCTGCGGAGCCCGAAGCAGAAGCTTTTTTGCATGAGTGCTGGTCGGCCGTTTAACTTTTTGATTTCCGACTATGAAAGTTGAAGTCATCTAAAGCTAAGTACCCCATTGGGGATCCCCTTTTTCTTGCCTTAATGAATGTCCAAAAAAGTTAATAATTGTCTTGCCTGTTGAAAGCAGATTCCCCATAGAGATTTTCATTCTTACTGCATTGTTTGTTTAGGCCTTGACCACGACAAACCTAATTGTGATCTCTGTGCTTCCTTTAATCTGTGTGCTATTTGTCGCCGGATTAAGCTTTTAGCTCAGCACTTTGGAGTTTGGCCTAAGTTCATTGGTATGGCATCTGCTGGTCTCCAGGCTTCGGATATTGCTAAGAAGCGTAAGGACAGAGACAGATACAGGTTTCACGGGGTCAAATCTACCGACGGCATTAAGTTGGTTGTCATTGCAGCGGTAGTCAGTGAGGCACCTTTGCAGCCCCTGCAGTCTGCAGATTTACCTCCACAGGCCTCTGGTGAGACCATTTCAGAGTCCCCCATGCCTCCAGCTTCCATTTTGTCTTCTGACCTTCAGCTTCCAGCTAAGCAGGCTCTGGTTTCTGAGGCCTCCGTTCTTACAGGCTCCAGCTGCGTCTCGTTCCCCTTAATTTCAGATGGTTAAAATGGCTAATGATATTTTGACTCTTATTAGGGGCTCACAGCCTCCTCCCTCTAAAAGAGGCAGGGCTTTATCTCCAGAAACTTTATCATTTTCAGGTACTGAGACTTCCAGCATTTCAGCTGATGAAGAGGAAGTTTCTCAGGTTTTTTTCTCTACTTTTGAGGATTCTGATGCAGAGGAATCCATTCCTTCTGCTTCTCCTCCAGAGGATTTTTCTTTTGGTGATACTTTGAATACTCTTAGGGAGTATTTTAAATGGGAAAGTTAAGACTACCCTCAATCTAAGAAAAGGATTAGATAATTTTTGGATTTGCCTCAGCACAAGCCTCTGGCTAGTCCCCCTGTGTTGGACGTGGTGGATGATGTTTTTCTGGAAAATTCCTTGACTCCAAATTCTGTTCCTCCTGCTCCCAGGAAACCTGACAGATACTACAGAGTTCCTGATTCTCATTTGTTTCTTTATCATAATTCTCTGGCTGACCCAGAGGTTATTTCTCAAAGGCCTAAAGGGGTTAAGGCCACTGTTACCAGAAATCCTGTTCCTTCTGAGAATCTAGGAATCTAGACAGGTGGGGAAAGAAGGTTTATACCTCTGCCACTCTTGCTGTTAGGTCTACCAATTGCCTTTTTCATATGCTCAAGTATCAGCAGCATACCTTGGAGGCTATTAAGTCACATATTTCCAGTGTGCCTCTCCTGGCGGAGAATAAGGATATGCAGGATTTACTTAATTCTGCCAGTCTTGTTACCAAGCATTCATTACACTGTGGTTTTTATGTTCTTGAAGCTTCCTGCAGGGCTGCAGCTACTGGATCTGTTATCAGGAGGCATGCTTGGCTCAGGGAACAGCTCCTTCCAGAGCCTGTCAAGGCCAAGCTTTTAGAAGTACCTTTACACAAGGACAGTCTTGTTGGCAGTAAAGCGGAGGAGGTGCTTAAGAAAATGGAGGATAAGGCCAAGTCCATGCAAACAGTTAAAGGCTTTCTGCAAGTTCAACCTCCTTACTTTAGCAGGAACTACCCTTCTAAGAGTTAGATGTTTCCTGATGCCAGCAGACAGAACCATTCTAGGACCAGAGGTTATAAATCTGCTAGGGGACATGGGGCTACCCCTCAAAGGACTAAACAATGGCATGCTTCCACTTCTAAGTCAGGAAGTTCTAAGCCTGCATCTCAATCCAAGCATTCTCAATGACTTTGTCCAACCCCTGCCTGTTCCTGCTTGCCTGGAGTTTCCTTTAGGGGGAAGGTTGGCCATTTTTGCAAAGGTCTGGACCACCATCACAGACAACAAATGGGTACTCAGAACTGTATCCCTAGGACACAAGTTTTCTTTCCACACCTTTCCGGTGCACAAAGGATTCCCAGACATTCCTTCAAATCAAAAGGCAAAGTAGAAAAGCAAATTTTGTCTCTGTTGCATCTGGGGGCAATAGCATCAGTTCCTGCTCAGCAGGTAGGCTAAGGCTTCTATTTCAGACTTTTCTTGGTGCCAAAAAAAAAAAAAGAAGGCACCTGGTGACCTATCCTAGATATATCCATTCTATACTCTTTCTTTGTGATTCCAAAGTTCAAAATGCTCACTCTTCATCAGTTGCTACCAGTGTTGGACAAGGATTCCTGGCTG
Organism: Protopterus annectens; assembly: GCF_019279795.1. Taxonomy (NCBI): domain Eukaryota; kingdom Metazoa; phylum Chordata; order Ceratodontiformes; family Protopteridae; genus Protopterus; species Protopterus annectens. The sequence continues at coordinate 417,069,705 of NC_056730.1, read as the reverse complement.
GTAACTTTGTATCTCAAAGAAGCTTATCTGCACATCCCTACCAGGGAAAGCTGCAGGCAGTTCCTTCACTTCAGAGTGGGCAAGCAACATTATCAATTCTCTGCGCTGCCCTTTGGCTTATCTACTACTCCCAAAAAAAATTCAGATTTACCCTTACTTGGATGACTGTCTGATTCAAGCAAAGTCTCGGGAATAGCAGTTAAAGGATTTGGAATTTGTAAAGACTCTTTTCTCTTCCCTGGGTTACACTCTCAATGAGCAAAAGTCAAAAATGGTACCATCAAAGGAGATAACATTTCTGGGAGCGAGTCTAAACACAGCCGCCCAGATGATATATCTCACCCAGGAGAAGCAGACAACTCTTTCAGCTTACTTCAAGGACTTGGCAAGCCTGTCCCAGCTCCCTGCAAGGAAATACCTGCAAGTTCTGGGATTCATGGCCTCTTGTATTCTCATGATTCTATATGCAAAGCTGCATATGAGAAAATTGCAATGGTACCTCAAGAACCTTTGGTGTCAACACACACAGGACCTGGATGTGATTACTCCTCTGCTTCCTTGTCTGCAGAGAGAATTTCTATGGTGGGCAACAGCCTGTTTGCAAAACAAGGGCATGCCTTTCCGTCCACCTCCTGCAATTCAAGTTCTGACCCAGACTCATCAGACTATACCTGGGGAGCTTACCTGGATGGCAGATGCATGCAGGGATGTTGGAATACCCAAGCAGATGCACCTGCACATAAACCTGAAGGAATTAATTACAGTTCACCAGGCCTTACTGGCTATCAAGCATCTTCTTTCACCTGGAACTCTGCTGATCAGAACAGACAACACCACAGTCATGTGGTACATCAACAAACAGGGAGGGACTCATTCTTACCCCCTGTGCAGACAGAGCATGATTCTGTGGTCCACAGCAGCATCATTGGACCTACATCTCCTAGCTCAGTTTCTTCCAGGGAGACTCAGTCCTTTGGCAGACCAGTTGAGCAGATGAACCCTGAATCCTCACAAGTGGCAGCTGAACAGAACAGTCTTTTATAGCATAATTCAGTGTTGGGGCAGTCCCTAGGTGGATTTTTTCCACTCCCAAGACAACCACCTTCTGTCACATTTTTGCACCAAACAACATCACAGCAAAGCCTGGAAAGTGGATGCTCTGTCTTTCCCTTGGGCACTGCTTCCAATTTTTGCCTTCCCTCCTCTTCTTCCCAGAGTATTGTTGAAGATCAGGGATGAAAGACCAAAGACCATTCTCATAGCTCCAGACAGGCCGAGGCAGCATTGGTATCCTCTGCTTCGCAGTCTCTCCCAATTTCCTCCTTGGTGATTTCCTCTGAAACCCGATCTTTTGGTTCAGGAAGGGGGAAACATTCTACATCCTCATTTTCAGTCTCTTCATTTGGCAGCATGGCTCATTGTATGAATCAATCCATTATGTCTTCCCTTTCCAGCAGGTGGTTAATGTACTTCAGGAGGCCAGGCGGCCTAGCACTAGGAAGTCCTACGCTGGCAAATGGGAAAGATTCCCTCATTGGATGCAGGCTAGAGGGGAATCTTCTTCTCAGCCTACTCTTCCTCTGATCCTGGAATACTTGGCTGAATTGCTTCAAGGTGGACTTTCCTTTTCTTCTATCAAGATCCATGCTTCAGCTATTTCTGCTTACTGTTCTTCTGAACAGCCCATTTTCTCTTATCCCCTGATGAAAATATTTCTCAGAGGTCCTAGTAATTTAAAACCTCCCAGAATGGCACCTATGCCAGCCTGGGACCTTAATTTTGTGTTGGAGAAGCTCACTCTTCCTCCTTTTGACCCAGCTGCCACTACAAATTTAAAGTTTCTCTCTTGGAAAACTGCATTCTTTTTGGATATTTCTTCAGCAAGGAGAGTTTCAGAACTGCAGGCTTTGATGGCTGTGGAGCCTTTTCTCATCTTCCATGCAGATCGTGTCTCCCTGAGGACCAATCCCTCTTTTGTGCCGAAGGTGGTTTCTAGCCTGACTCCAGTCCATACACCTTCCTACATTCTTTCCTATTCCTCAAAATAGAGGTGAAAGGATCCTGATTTCTCTTGATGTACACAGACAGCTCAGGTTCTATCTGGACAGGACTAAGGACCTTCGGAAATCATCTCCGCTATTGGTCAGCTTTGCTCCTGGAGCTCAGGGCAAAACTATTTCTAAGCAAACCATTTCTAAATAGATTGCACACTGTATTACTTTTTGTTATTCCTTCCATGGCAAGGTTCCTCCTCAAGGAGTGAGGACCCACTCCACAAGAGCAGCCATCACTTCTGCAGCTTTTTTAAGGGGTGTCCCTACTAAAGATATTTTTTTAGAGGCTGCCACATGGTCTTCTGTACACACTTTTACAAGGAATTATAATTTGCCTTTGTTTTCTAGATCCAGGGTGGGGTTTGCCACTGCTGTTCTGCAGGGCATTCTCTCCAATCCTTGATTGGGTTGGTACCTCCTCCCTCTTCTCTGAGCTTTGGTAATTAACCCATTAGTAAGGACTGCAACAGTGAAACATGATGAACATAGCACAGTTGTGTACACTTACCATAAATGTAGATGTTCGAGTGTATTCAGTGTTGCAGTCCTGGTATCCCTCCCTCCTTCCCCCTGTTTTGTTATTCTCCTGCTCTCCTTTCCTAAGGTGCAGGCTTTATTTGGTTTTGTTTACCAAAAATGCTTTATATTTTGGCTAAGCCTTGTTTTTGGGGGGCTCCTGACATTCGTGGCAAGAAAGACTGAAGAAGTGACTTCTGCTGCTTTCTTTTGTATCAAGGATGCTGACGTCCTATACAACCGACAGCATCCGATGTCATATCCCCTTACCTTTGGTTTTTGGGCTGATCGAGGGCTACTGGGGCCTCATGACCCATTTGTTAGGAATGCAACAGTGAATACACTCGAACATCTACATTTATGGTAAGTGTACACAACTGTACTTTCCTGGATGCCATGTCAGCACATGCCAGTGAGCACATATATTTCCTCAACACCCGTGAGGCGTTGACCAACAATATGCATCTCTTCTACCAAATAGCAGAATAGCCTGAGGTAGTGGGTACTATAGACTGCATGCACATACACATCAAAGCACCACCTGGTGAGTGGAGTAGAGTCTACATAAACTGCAAGGGCTTCCCCTCCATCAACTGCCAGGTCATGTGTGAAGCCCAGGGCATTATAATGAATGTGTGTGCTGGCAGCCCTGGAAGCTATCACGAATCCCACATCTGGCATATGACACAGCTGTACCAGAGATTTGCCAGTGGGGACATCCCATATGCCCACCTAGTGGGGGGATGCTGGTTGCGCACTGGAGCCATGGCTGATGACACCCATCAGAAATGCATACACACCCAAACAAGAACTCCATAATGACGCACACACAAAAACAAGACTCATAATAGAGCATGTGTTTGGGATACTCAAGTCATTGTTCCAGTGCCTGGACATATCAGGTGGAGGCTTGCAGTACTCTCCAGCTACATGTACACAAATTTTCATTGTATGTGCCATGCTACACAATATGATAATGTGGAAACAGCTGCAGCAGGAACAGCATGGGGCAGGGCCACACAGCCCCCCACAATTGCCAAGGCCAGCACAGGCACAGAGTGACTCAGAGGAGGAACAACCTGAGCCTGCCCATGTAGGCAGAAGGAGGCATGCCCAGTATGCCCAGGCTTTGGCAAAGAGGCAACGCATAGCACATGCACTGACACGATAGGAACCCAGGGAATGACACCTCTCTCTGACTCGCACATACAGTAAAAGGAATGCCAAACATCACACTACCTGTGCTTTACCATGTATAGGGAGTGTACTATGTGAATCCGACATAGTCAGCCCTCCAGCACCATCATCAGTACTGGCACAGCCATAAGTGATTCACTCTTCCTATCAATTGCTGGATGGAGTAGTATGTTCTGTTAGTCATAGCTATGGTATGGATGTGAGCATGAAAGGGAATTGGGTTGCTGAATGGGGTGGCAGCAGATAGTGGACACTTATATGGGCAGCATGGAATCCATAACAAATACTGGTGTCAGCAAAGTAGGCAGTACTAGACAAGGTGACAAATCCCACTGCATTACCTGTGGTGACCCAAATGTCTGTCCATAGGACACACACATCCATGTCAGTGAGATTCACATATGCACCAACAGCCTCAGCCAGCAGGACAGGTGTAGGCTGTGCTAAAGCCTCCAATTAATGGCAATGGATAACAGCCTCCCTCCAGACCTACACAGACAGACTACAGCAGGTCAGCCAGTTGTAAGTTAGTTCTGCAGGGTATGAAGTCTGAAACTGAAATGTAGGTCAATAAAACCTAAGATCTTTACTTTACTGATATGCCTCTAGTCTGCATGATAGGTCAGAATACAAAACAAAATGGAAGTCAACAGAGTACCTGAAATACCAGTAATAGTCCATAGCAAATGTTTACAGTTGCCAGGTGTGCCCACCCAAATCCTATGTAGAAATGCTGTAATATGTATGAGTGGGGTTAATAACAGTGGAGCACAGATTACCTGAGCTGGCCCAATTTACAGGATAGATTGTTGCATGTGTACAATATGCAAGCTCTGTGTGTTAGGTTGTGTGTTGTACATTATGTGGAAGTGGTCAGCATGTAGGCATGGAGAGTTGTGTCCCAGTGGCCTATGGCCACTACTGTTGATGACAGGGCCATGTTCTGACAACTGCAGTGCCAACCACGATGCATTCAGCAAGACCCAGTTCAGCAGTCATCCATACTCATTGTTCAGATATCAATATCTGTCACCATCTGAAAGATGGACATGCCATGAATGTGGGCCCAAGCATACACATAGTACACATGTGGAAGTACCCTAGACAGAATACATAAAATGTCACTGTCAACTGCACACACCTTTGGAATTGTACATACAGGTTAGCAGCACATTAGTGTAGTATGGAATACTGATGTAGTCTAACCAGTCACTGGCAGACCACAAAAGGCACAGATATGAAGTAATGAGAGAATGCCTATGTCCCTGTACAAGGCAGCATAAGGGGAATGTCCCAGGTATATCTGTGAGTCAGCTGCAAGAAGCCTCCATATCACACATGCACTCAGCTCACTCCACCATCATCCACAGGTTTATCACAGGTCATATCCCTGCTGTTGGAAATGAGTACAGCATGACCCCCACTTCTGTATGGCAATACCCATAGAATGCAACATGCTGAAGAGGTGTGCTATGCAGGTGTGTCCCTACCCCCTAGCTGTAAGCAGCACCCAGCCAGCATCCAGACCAATGGATTAATATGGACAGAAACTATTGCCATTAACACCTCCCACACCTACCCTGTCACCTCAGGGGAATCCAGTGGCTCCCAGCCTGGGACTGTAGGAGTGACAGAATGCACTGGCCTGCTACAGATGGCCTGCATCACTACCAAATGCCCTACAGTCTTCTGTCAAAGGCCTGTGCCTCACTCATACTTGCCAATGTATGCTATCTCATGGGGTCCCAAATAACAACATAACACAGTACACAGAACACAAATGCAAGGCCATGTTGACAAATCCCAGTAACATGTCCACCATGTCCTACTGCATGAACTGTGGACCAACCCCTAAATAATGCTGGGATGAAGGGACAACTATAGGGATACTTTCCAGATATCACTTGCATAATGTTAGGAAGAGGATAGAATAACAGAATGGGGGGTGTAGAAGCATGGACACCATGGAGTGTGTGAAGTCTGAAACTCTGATCTGTGCCCATACTACCCCTGCCTGCAAACCCAGTAATGGATGGCTACAAACCCACTCATAAACCACAATGTGAAGGGGAACTGACCATATATATGAGCCCTGCCTCTGGGTAACCTGGGTGAATCTGCACATCTGAGAGGTATGGCCACAGCAGGATATGGTCATTCTGTTATGTCGATAGATGTACAAGCAGGGGATCCTCAGCCACCACAGTACCAAGGTGCTAGACCATTTACACAGATCCATCAACAAGTGTCTGCAGCTACCCCTCCAGAATGGCATGAGTGTGCAAGAATATGTAGGCAGCAGACCACAATACTGGATACAGCTCCATTCATCTTGTATTTCCCAGGAAATAACTGTGAGCAAATAAGTATATCTGTTGGTAGTTGATGACATAATACAGCACAGTGTAAAACAGCACATGTCTGAATATCTCTGCTAACACCAACCATGTAGCACAAGCAGCACAGACAGCAATAGTTACAGTATTCCACTATCTGTTGACCATTCTGACTCCATGTTGTCAACCAATCTACAGATATCCTGCAGAAACAGGTTGCTAGCTGTAGGTGTAGAACACAAAATCCTGCACTGGAGTACAACCTACCTGGAATAGATTCACACACTCAATACAGAAGATTATACTGGGCATGCTCCTACACTTAGAGAAATGAAGCCCATGTCTGACAACAAAATACAAAAGGTCATACTGGGCATGCTCTAAAACTTAGAGAAATGAAACCCATGTCTGACAACAACAGTGGACTATACATATCTGTCAGTTGCAGATGTCTGTGCACACACACCACATCGCACACCATTCATGCTTTGCACACACAATGCTTTGCATACACGTTGGATAGGAATACTCACACATATCCAAGGCCAGCACACTATAATAAGTCAAACATACACACACAGAGATGTGGGGAAGAGAGAGACAGAAAGTGACAGAGAGATTGCCATCATGAGTCATGTCCCACCCACCACACATCCAATTTGCCAGTATCACTGTATTGCCAATGTCAATCACTGTAGAGATTTGCTTTTGGTAGCCCTCAGCCCTATAGTGTCTGCGGTGCTTGTGATAACTCTGTAACATGATAGTACAAATCAGTATTCATCTAGCATTTGTATACCCAGTCTTGTCAAATATAAAGTTGTGTGTGACAGAGTGTTGTCTGTGTGTTCCCAGAGGAATGGTTTATGGCCCATTCACACACACACTGCACTTCCCATAGCCCATGTAAGCACACATGCTGATGTCAGTCAGCTTGCAATAACACTCTGGCCAGTTACCAGCCCTATAATCTCTGTGGCACATGTGATAACTGTATAATGCTATAGTGTAACATACTAGTTAGGGAGGAGTTCTAATCCCAGACATGGCAACTGTGAAACTCTGTGTGTGTGTGTGTGTGTGTGTGTGTGTGTGTGTGTGTGTGTGTGTGTGTGTGTGTGTGTGTGTTTGTGTGTGCAGAGATTAATGATTTTGAGGCCATTCACAGTCACTACACCTCCCATTGCCCTACTTTAGCAAGCCTGCTGATGTCAGTCACCTTGAAATACCCCTTTGAACAAGTGATAGACTTATAAGCTCTGTGGCATGTGCAATAACTGTGTAATGCTGTAGTGTCGCATACTGGTTGGGTAAGAGTTCTAATCCCAGACATGGCAACTGAGAAACTCTCTGTGTAGAGATGAATGATTTTGAGGCCATTCACAGTCACTACACCTCCCATTGCCCTACTTTAGCAAGCCAGCTGATGTCAGTCATGCCATAAATGCAGAACAATGTAGTAACAATAACTACATAGCTATTAGTTTGAATCTCATCTGTGGTAAGTGTTTGTGTGTGTACCTCAAATATTTTGGCCCCATTTACAGCCAGTACACATTTCAGAGCCTGACTTTAGCAGTCCTGCAGATATCATCCACCTTACAAGTACCTCTTGCCAAGCCTAAACCATGTCATGTCAGTGGTGCATGCGGTAAATGCATAACATAATAGTCCATAAAGATTGTTAGATAGAGGTTTGAACCTCACCCGTAGCAAATGTAAATGTGTGATTAGGGTAAAATTATTTTTGGGATCTCTCACCCACTACATCACCCAATGCCAGTATTTACAAGGGCTGGTGATGTTCCTCACCTTAGAAGTACCTTGGGACAACATCCATACAATAAGCTCTGTGGCATGTGCAATAAATGAGGTGTGCTATAATAGCAATATATAGCTAGGTAGGGGTTTGAATCTCAGTACTGGCAAGGATGTGCATGTGTCTGTCATCAGTATTCTGTGTGGAGATTGCTGTGATTATGTAATGACAGGATGCATGGTGGGATGGGTTTTGCTAAATTATTATATTGAGGACCTACTATATGTCACAATGTCCACCTTACAAGGACATCAGATGTCAAACAGCAGAGAGGCTGGTGTAGACAATCCATAGCCCTACATGTGACATTATGGATCGGTGAACAATATAGGCAACCCATGTATTACTCAGAGAACACTCTCCACCCATGTCGCATACACAAACACACTTGGCTAGGCAATAACCACTATATTGGTAGTTCCCTGCATATTGCCCACAGATAGTAATCACGGTGTAATTGCAGTGGACTACATGCCTGTTGACCACAACACTGCCACTGACATCAGAAAGTACTGTGATGTGTAACATCTCCTGAGTGTCTGATATCCAGCAAGTAAAAGGAAATGGCACCCTGTTCCATCCCTACAATAGGCAAATAAATGATTACAGTGGTCCTTCTGCTATGTTCCCTAATGGACGCCTGCAATAAATGTAGAGTCTGCAAATGTAACCCACAAAGGGAATACCATGCCTTATACACATGCCCTGCATAAACAGACGCCACTAACTCCACTGAATACCTGTATCATGCTGTCAGTGTAGGTGCAACCATGACATCAGTTCCATAGCCAGGTCTTCCCAAAGGAGGTCAGGAATGCTACATCAGAAGATACCAGTCTGTACACACAACATGCCCCAGAGACCACAAGTACACTTCCACATGTCAAAAAACATGCATGTGGGACATGTGCACAACCCAGACACTGTCCATGTTATGGAATATAGCTCACATACATGGGAAGCAGTGCACATCACTGTCCACTCACAATAGTAACCCAGATGAGTGGATGGTGAATACAATACCCACCTGTGGGGACCACTCCAGGGACTACACCCCTGAACCACACCGGAGACCATTGTCATGTGGCCTGATGACAAGGTATTCCCTTTGCCTATTCTTGTACAGCTGTCAGGCCCATCCACCTACTACATACCTGCAAAGCAATGAACCTATGCATCTCAGTATGTGTGTGTGTGTGTGTGTGTGTGTGTGTGTGTGTGTGTGTGTGTGTGTGTGTGTGTGTGTGTGTGTGTGTGTGTGTATAGATTAATGATTTTGAAGCCACTTTACAAAGACATGCATCTGGAGCCTTTCTCCCTGGGTCTCCGCTGAAAATTGGCTTCGTTCCAAGTCAGACTTTCCCGGTTAACAAATGATAAATAAAAAAATAAAATAAAAATAAAAATTCACAGTCACTACACCTCCCATTGGCCTACTTTAGCATGCCTGCTGATGTCATTCACCTTGACATAACCTTTTCGCCATGTATCAGCCATATAAACTCTGTGGTGCTTGTGATAACTGCGTAATACTGTAGTATAGCAAACTAGTTAGGTAGGGGTTCTAATCTTGATCCTGCCAACTGTGATGATGCGTGTGTCTCCATTGATGCCTGCTTTTGTGGACATTCACATGTACTACATTTCCCTTACCCCTTCTTTAGCACTGTTGCTGATGTCACTCACCTTCAAAGATACCTTTGGACAACTCTCCAACATGTCAGCTCTGTGGCACATGCAATAACTGCATAACACTGTAATAGCAATGCATAGTCAGGTAGGGGTTGAAACTCAGTACTTGTAAGTGTGTGTTTGTGTGCGTGTCATCAGTATCCTGTTGGGGTGAGTGGGTACTTACAGGATCCATTGCAGTGTGGGTTTTGCTACATCATTATATTGAGGATCTATATGTCCCATTGTCCACATTACAAGGCCAACAGTTTTCAAACACTACAGAGGTTGTTGTAGACAATCCTCGGCCATAAATGTGTACAGCCATGTCTAATTACTATGTGACAGTATGGAGTAGTAAACAATATAGGCAACTGATATAGTACCCAGATACCACTCTCCACCCACGGATCATACACTACACACTTGGCTCTTGCTCTCTTATACCCTTCCTTTCTTACTTTGTCTCTGTCTCTCTCTCTCTCTCTCTCTTGTGGATGTGAAAAGCACATCTGTTTTGCATAGGCAGCAGCTTGAGTTTTGTAAGGAATGCTCATGATCAGCTGATGGCCTGTGCACAAATTGCAGTCCCCCACTTGCTAATTGCATGTGGAACTGCTGTGGTATCATTCGTATAGCAAATTGAATGGAAACATGCTCCTGTAAATAAGCACTTCATGGAGTGTTGGCCCTTTTCCTTCACTGTGAGTAGGACTTCAGGTGGGTGTTTGACAAACAGCATCACAGAGGGTAATTGGAAATACCTCTTACAACATAAACTGTGGAGACAGGCCAACAAACAGGAGGGGGATGTTCCAGACATGGGGACAGAATGTAAGTATTGCTGTTCTACATTTGAAGTAATATTGGTTTAACAGGGTTTGTCTGGGTATGGCTGTATTACATGATTTAAAGTATGGCATGACAGGGTTATGTGGTTGAGGAAACTTTCACATGTATGGTTATCTGCAGACTGTCCAGAGTTCGGAGTCTTACATGTGTTGTGTTACTCACACATTTCCAGTCTTTAGATATGCAGTAGCATACTCTGATGATTGCAGTCAGTACATGGTGACATCCGTGTGAGTTACTGACTTCATATCCCTCAGAAGAGATATGTCACAACAAGCCCTGTTACACCAGGACATTTTTCAGATTATCACAGGAATATGTCAATATTGGCACTGTGTTTGTGCCTCTGTACCCCAAGTCTGTTACCCTTTGTCCATATGTCATGCAGTAAGAAGTGCATATGTACAGTACATCATTATTTACTGACATCATACCTGGTAACAAGCCAGTGAGATATCAGAGTGCTAGACATGTTATGTATAGTAAGCCTCATATTTGAGGACAAAACCTGGACATTCTGTTGTAGTGTGTACAGTAGTGAGGTCTGTGTACTGATTGTTGTCAGAGTGTGTATTTTGAATATGTTACTTGGCCTGTGTACAGACCGTGGTAGATGTCATTGTCCTTGGTCCTGTTCTATCTGATGTTGCATGTTGCTCCAGTTACAACATACACGTATGTAGGGCCAGACTGACACATATCCCATACCAGAGTCAGACATCAGACTACACTGTGTATTGGCCCAGTATATGTAGGGTTATTGTGTGAGTGGCTCATATGAGGGTGGTGTTATTCACACAGTACATATACTGTAATATTACTTAGGCTTACCATAATGTGACTGTGACTGTGTTCAGATTGGTTGTGGGTATGCACTTTCACATTGGTGTCTGTTACTCCGTGCTGTTACATGCCTGTAGTGCCTGCTATATTTACAAGTACATGTGTATTCCCTTATAGGAAACTTGGGTCAGTGTTGTGGCAGTCTGCCTGTAGTTTGCGCAGTGCTTTGTGACATGCTTAACAGCTCAGTGTATTTACCTAGTGTGATGTTATGTCCAGATATTTGTCAGATGAACTGTTGCCTGGCCATCATAATTGTTGTGTATGTCTGAAAAAGCAGTGGGATGGTGTAAAGATGTATGTCACTAAGTAGTGTGAAGTATGTGGGCTTAGGACCTCTGCTCCTCCGGTTAATATGTGTTAGAACAGACTGGAGTGTTGAATGCATAAACTGTGTAAGCTTATCTATTCCAGTATTTTTGTGATATCCCCATTTGCATGGCTGTAAACATCCACTTTGTCAGGCTTGGTCTACACATCTTGCACTAAGGAGTTCTGTGTATACCTCTGCACTGACCAGATTGTGTCAGACTGTCCACGTTTATTGGTCATATCTCGGATGTATTCCACAGGATCATTTCTGTGATTTGTGTGGTACTTCACTATGATGATCTTATGATCTTATCTCCACCTTACAGTATGCCTTTCCAATATATACCAACCTAAGGCAATGCGATCCAAACAAGCTAGAGACTTGTTACAACAAAATCGCAAAATTCGCCACAGGGGCATCCTACCATAGTCACCACTGTCTCTCACTTGCTGAACTGGACTGGCTTGAACTCCCTCACCTCCTTCAATGGTATCAACTCACACTCGCTCACAAACTAGTAAACCATCCACTAAAAGTCCCATCCCTCCGGAATCTACTCCAACCCTATCGCACCACCAGACCACTAAGATCCAGCAACAAAAATCACTTACAGGTCACTAAAGCCAATAACTCTGTTGGAGAAGCACTATTCTCTTGTGCCATAGCCAAATTATGGAACTCCCTCCCACCCACAATTACCTCTGTACCATCATGCACCCACTTCAAAACTTTATTAATAGCACACCTAAAAACATGCTGGCTATGCCTTTGCAACCCCTCCTCTAATATCATCCACCCCATCTACCCACTACCTTTCTTTCTACCCCACTAACTACCTTGATTATAGCAAGCTCGGATGCTCATAAGCTTAACTACTTATTATACAGGAGGAACTTCTTATTGTAACAATTGTTAATGTCTGTCATGTACTTCGCAGATGATAAAGACTCTAGTTGTCTACTATGTACTATGTTCTTCATCTGTAACTATGTTTGTAATTGTTAATTGCGATGTTGATCAAATTGTTAATTGCTATTTAAATCCAATGTAACTACTGTCTGTATATTTTAACTGTGGAGCTTTTCTCCCGGGGCCCCCACTGAAAATGAACCTACGTCCAGTCGGACACTCCCGGTCAACAAATGTAAATAAATAATAAATAAATTATGTCTGTCAGTAACTGATGACATACGTGTCAGTATCAGAAGTGACTTCCCACACGTCTGTTAACACAACCCCTGTTACTGAAGCAACATTCCACATTTATACCTGCAATACTTACATGACATCATCCCCTTGCACTAAGAGGTTGTGACTGTTGGTGCTGAGGTATGACTCCAGTACAATGTTATGTTTTTTTAATATATATATATAGGTTCATAGGTTGGTACTAGGCTATCAGCCCTAGGGCCTATACAAGCCTAGCCATAACAATTCCCTGGCTATTTCTTCCCACAATATTTATTTCCCTGGACCCCTGTCTAGCAGGGCGACTGACGTGATCCCCAGGGTGAATTTCCTATCTCCTATCCAATCGTCAAGGTTCCTTTTGAACAGGGCCATACAGGTGCTCTGCTTGAAATGTATGGGCATACATATCTGTATATATATATATATATATATATATATATATATATATGAATATACATATAAATTAATATACATACATATATATATATATATATATATATATATATATATATATATATATATATATATATATATATATATATATATATATATATATATATATATATATATATATATATCCATGTTATGTGTGGACATGACTGTTGTAAATAGCTTCCCAGATGTATCACACCATATGTATCTGATATGTGTATATTTAGATATAACAACATACTTCATTTAACACTAATATCACTAACAAGTACTACACAATTGTAGAAGTCAAAGGAGTTGTTCAATATTATTCAGTATGTGTACTGGCAGATATATCAGGAAAAAACAGCAAGCATCTTCGTATCTGTGATAGCTTAGTGGTTAACTGCTGTGAGTATAGTGTACAGGGCCCTGGGTTCAAGACCTGCAGGGGCTGTTTATTTTGTTGCTAGGCAGAACAAGGACTGTTGGATACAGAGTGGTTAAGACAGTTTTGAGCAGCTTTAAGCGTGTTTGCATGGGTTTGCCCAATGGTAAGCGGTGCTAATGTACGGTTTAATGAATAGGCGCTTACACCGTGTAGGCTTTGCTTATCATTGCACACATCAGCTTAGCATTTACATTTAAGTAATGGTTACACCTATTAAGCAGCTTAGCCTTAGTAACCAGTGATCACATTCCAGTCTGATAAAATAGTAGAGTATGGACATCTTTAATAAGTGTATTTAATTCCATGTACATAACATGCTTCTATGTGCTATCATTACAGTAGCAAGGAGTGTGAGTATACTGTCTGGGACACCTGCGTATATATGGCTAGTACAACAATCCTTTCCTTTTGTATGTGTCTCATACATGGGTAGTATCCCAGGTTATATGCAGTCACACTTGCATGTATTGTATCATTACATTACTACCGTTAACAGTGCTTTACCAAGTAAGAGTAGATTGCAGATTGTAGTACTGTAACCATACACCCCTGCATGCAAAGCTGGACTCTGAGTACTGACTATCGTGTTCTTGGTGTGTGAGCTGTGTGTTATTAAGTACTTGTTACTGGATATTGATCTGATATGTGTATATTAAATGTAGAGAACTATGTGTATAGGGCTCCTGACATGTAATAATGGCATAACTATCAATGTCAGATGTCTATCTGTCAAAAATTTCATCCTAATGCATAACCTGTTGACTAGCTGATTTCTGTCTGTCCTCTGTACAGATGTCAGGTATCCATCTGGGCTGCTCAAAGGCAATCTATGCTTTGGCAAGTCTACCAAGCTGCGTTATGAATGCCACAGCTAGAAAACCCCACCCTTTATGCACCACATGCCATGAATACCTCAAGTAGACTACCACAGTCAAAAGAACATTCTTGGGCACAGGTCTCCAACCTAGACACTGGCCATGTTATGTAATATATGTTGCATACATGTCAACTGGAGCACCTCACTGGCCCTCCTCAAGAGATAACCAGATGATTGGATATTGCATTTAACTGTTACCCTGAGGATCACTCACGTGGCATCAGTTGATAGATGGTCTGCTAACAAATGTCAGGTGGCATGATACCTGTCGGGACCGGCCAGGGCCATGTGCACGTGACCTGCTGTGTTGTGGTGTGGATAGCACCCCCCTGCAGTGCTGGTACTGCCACTACGGGAGCAGCTCTGACTTAGTGCGTGTCCATGTAGACCTCCACCTGTTGGTGTTGCTGACCTATGTCCATGTGGCTGTCACCCTACTCCCACCATATGCTCTAACATGGACATTGCACGGTTGAGGATTCCCACCATTTCATCTAACCATCTCTCCAGGACCTCTGCAAAATGGCACCTGCGAGATCACGGATGTTGTCAATAACAGCAGAATGAGTAGCCCTCTGGAGCCTCAGACTCTGTCTGGTATAACGTTCCATACATGCTTGTGCCTCCATGATGGCCTAAAACATGCATCTGCTGACACCTGCTGTGGCACTTCTGCCAGGGGCATGATGGCCAGCAGCCCTCCTATGAGCACCCCTGTACATCTGCTTGTGTGGTACCTTGTGGACATCCTTCTATGGCTGCTGTATACAGACACACTTGCCATAGTTCCCACACTGTCCTGTCCTGTGTCACCACCCGCCAACTGTCCCTCATCTATGGCCACTGGTGATGGGGTATGTATAGGCAAAGTCACTGTGTGCGGGGATGGGGTGGATAACAGTGGGATGTCAACCAATGGCACAGCTTCAGCCCCTGACAACCCCACCTATGTCTCACCTTACCTATCATCATTGTCAGAGTCTGTATGGACACTAACATCAATTTGCCTGCAGGAAGGACCCTGACCCATGTCGCCACCTGTGAGGGGAAAACAGAAAACATACTTTAAGACCTGTATGTCATTGCTTACCTCTACACACACACAGACACACACACACACACACACACACACACACACACACACACACACACACACACACACACACACACACACACACACACACACACACACACACACACACACACACACACACACACATACTTACAGGTGAGGTGGCACAAAGATATTACACAGACCTCTCATTACCCAACTGTCAAAATGCATGACATATGGCACTCAGCAGCATGCACTGCAGCTATACTCAATCCCTGTTACCAACATTATACATCTCTGTGATGCATGAGTTGTGTTAGTAGGTGATGCCCCTTCCCCTGGAACACACTGCACCCATGTACACACAGTATTGCTGTGTACTTGTTCACCATGCCTCACAAGTGTATACACCATTGCTGAATGTGTATATGTGTGGCAGTTATGTTTGCTCTGTTGCTCAGAGCCCCTATGAGTTTGTCTGACACATACCTGGGTTAATATGAGGACAGATGTCAATAGTGAACGCCTGACGTCTGATTTGCAGATCTCATCATCAGCAGTGCATGTATGAGCAATAAAATCCAATTATACTGAGAACTTACAAAGCCATAATACTGCATATGTTAACACTACACACACCTGATATGTGACATATGACCTGTGCAATCAAATGCAGTATCAACCAAATGTGTTAGCTGTGCAGATGTTGATTGGGATGCATACAATATGTGGGTTCCATAAGTGTGCACACCCTTAACACGATGGCTTGTTGCAGCACCTGTTAAGTGAACTACAGCAGTCACTGTTCCTGGAAGGTGAATGCTAGCATGGCCCATTTTCACTTGCCATTATTTGGTCACTCTGCCCTACAATTGTCCCCCATCTCTGCCAGATTGCAAGGTCAGCTCATGTGCACAGCCCTTGGAGGTCACTCAGTGCCTTCACTATTGCTGTGGAGTCAGTGTTATGACTAGCACAATACATGACCTTGTCTGTGTTCAGATACTGCCATTCTTAGTGAGCTTTAGATGTATGCTTTAGTGTTCACTGTTGTCTTTCAGGATGACACTTCTCCCCATCCTCAGCCTATTTGCAGATGCTTGACAACTATGGGCCACACATGAGTGTCATTTTTCAGTGTCTCAAATTCAGAACACCATGTCTACTGGCCTAGTTCCTGCTAATGAACAGCACACCTATGGGTGTACACTGGCACCAGCAAGGTACAGATGGGGATGGTGGACCTGCGGTAGAGTGAGGAGTTGCTTGTGCAGCACATGTATCTTTATTAATACTGTCTGTAGGTTTCAGCCTTGGTCTAGGTACACTATTACACATTGCAACACATGCCTTTGGGAGACTTGATGTTATGCATATGCTACCTGTAGAGAGCCCTGGATGATGTCTCCTGTGGAACAACTCTTCCATCTGATTACTCCAACCCATAGGCCACACTTATGCAGAGTCCAGATAGTTGTCAACACAGGTACACCACAGGCAGTACTTGCTAGACATTCCTGCAAGTCCCCAGTGTTGCTGCATGTGTCTGGTTAGCCTCCATGACCAGTTTGCAGCATATGTTGTCATCTGTCTTGAATGGGCATCTGTTTATTTTCTACACTAATGGTGTCCCATACTTTATCGTCACATACATGCTTGTCTGCACTGTTTGCCATGGTATATGCAATGGTGAGGTAAGGCTACATCTCCCACTCCTGAGTGCTACATTTTGGATATGGGATCCATTCCATGGTTTTTAAGATGTCTGCAAGCCACGGCTGCCTCTGTTGCAGGTGAGTGGGCAAATGTCATGGACATACTTCTTGGACAGCAGACCATTACTTGGTGTGACATTGAGGACCCATATTTGATGGAAAGTGCATAGTCAAGACGAATGAATGCTGCAGTACCTCAAAAGTTGCTTCCTTAATATGTTATTTGGAGTGTGTGCACACATATACTTCCATTGTTTGTTAAGGTATGTATTCCCCATATTTGTTGTCCTAACATAGGATTCCATCTTACACATTCATTGCTCATGTTAGGATCACATTACAGGTTGTAGAAGTTGTGGAATGTGGTATTGTGATATGCCATTGTGTACATCTGTAACAGTTGCCATTGTAATACTGGTATACACACTCACTGTTGTAGCCACTGTATAAGAGTAATGTTTCAGACTTGTCCCTACTGTAGGCCATGTGTCCCACCATTATGTTCATCTCTGTCCACACATCTTGCACTGGCAGGTTGTTAGTTATACTGCAGGACTCTTACATACACTTCAGATATGCCACCACGGTTATCACTGTGATGCAGTGCAGTTAACAGCAACAATAAGTGAACATGTACAGCATGCATTATGGGTAGGTATGTTAAATATGTGCATGGCAAATGCCATGGCCATAACATGGCCGGTGTATTGGCAAACCCAAACAAAAGACCTCCATACTCACCAGCTACAGGCTGCTGCCCCAGAGGTATATCAGAGGGACCTACATAGTTGTGTGAGAGATGTGATGTCAGTAGCAACACCTGTGGCATTGGTACAGGATGAGAGTAGCATTTCAGTACATCAACAGTACAAACCCACAATACTACAGATTATGCACATCAGTTCATTACTACACTGTAGTGACTGACTATGTTATCTGACATATGCATGAAGATACTTTACAGATGAGGATGGATAAGCAACAGTGGTCTACTAATGTGCCTTGGGGCCTTACCTGCATGCTCCTCATCCATTGTGTGGGTAGCAACCACCTTCACAATGCTATCTTCCAGTTCTTGACTTTGCTGGTGGGTGGGTGCCCCAAGGCTGGCGAGGAGCTCCTCCACGTGTCAGTGGGGGCTGGATGGCATGACCCCACCTGTGGCTAGCTGGTCCCTCCTAACTGCAGCAGCATGCTGATGGGCATGGCGGATGAGGTCAGTGCAATGATGTCGCACCTGCTCATAACTGTGGTTATGCAGGCCGACATCGTTTACCCTGTGGACTAGCTTGTTCCACAGGGCAGTCCTGTCCTGCAGATCATGGGCTGTACGCCCAAAGAGGGTTCCATGGTGATGCATCATGAAGTTGATGATAATGTTATTCTCTTGTGGAGTGAACGCCAGCAGTCAATCTCTTGACATAGTACCTGCAAGACATAAACACGTAAAAAGGTCTGAAAACCTCATACTGCAAGGATATCATAGTTGTTAATTGACATTTCTCTCTCTCCCCCACCACCATATCTTCATACACCAAACCTACTGTTGGGACATATATCTTATTGTGCAACACATACTGAAATATGTTTCTATTCATGTTCCATGTTGAAATATTTTCATTGGTGGCTTGTTGATAACAATGTAACCTGCATGCCATTGTAATGGCCACTGTGGTTCCATATATGCACATGTTCTGTTTGTAATGCAGCTGTTCAAAATCTAGTGTTTTGGGTTACTAGGAATATGTATGCATGCTGTTATAACTAATCCTGGATTGTGTTGACTATTACTACCCACATATGTTTAAAACTGCAACACAATAGCACATTTAAAAAGGCTGTTCCCAGCAGAACCACCTCTCCCACCTCATCTGGCCATGGCACCAGGCCACAGCATATCTGGGACCCAACCAAGGACATCGTCATCTGCTGGTCCTGCACTGCCTTCAGGTGGAACCACCTCAGGGGATGCGGCCTGTCCCCCCTGGGAGTGTGCACAGACAGGATCCTGTAACCTGAAGTCAGGTTCAGGGTCTGGTTAGGGAGTTCTGCAGAGAATTGTGGGATCTGCTACATCATCTTAGGCCCTTGTGACACATGTAGAGGTTCAGCCTGCCCCTCCTGCTCAGCCCCCAGCACAGCCACCTTCAGGGCCATGAAGGTGCAGTGGTGACTGCCCATGGGTGGGGACCTCAGTCCCACTGTTTCCATTTGGGGGCTCATGGGCTTCCAATTTCTAAACACCCCTCCCTGTCCAAGGTGTTTACCCACCACATGTGTCATATACTGCCCGTGTATGCTGTCTTGTCTGTCATGTTTGTCTTCCAAAACAATCTACCTCCCCATATATACCTACAATCCTTCCTTAACATCCCACTCTCACTCTAACACAAAAAGGGCAATCTGTTACCAACACAAATGTTACACCATACATAAGTGTCCATTTCTCACCTATTTACAACTGCTTATGGGTGCCTTAATCACTCTGTATCCAACAGCCCTTGTTCTGACTAACAAATACATTATCAGCCCTTGCAAGTGTGAAACCCAGGACCCAGCACACCACAGCCACAATTTACCAGTAAGCCATCTGAGCTGCAGATATGTAATATATATATATATATATATATATATATATATATATATATATATATATATACATATACTTATATATCTATATATATATGCATGTGTGTTGGTATACATGTCTGTATGTGTGTGTGTGTGTGTGTGTGTGTGTGTGTGTGTGTATATATATATATATATATATATATATATATATATATATATATATATATATATATTTATATGTATACGCATATGGAGTGCCTTCAGACATCAGATCCACACTCTGAACCTCCTTCCTCAACTGCTGCACTGTTCTGTGCTGCTACAACACAGAGCATCACATGTGGACACAGCCTAACATTAGGGGGGATATATAGGGACAGAACATAGATAGGCCTATTACAAACCTATGAAGTTTGTGCATTAAACATTTCACATTAGCATGACTGTTCTGAAGGTGGTGGGGTCTGATACTCATGTGTCTATCATGACTTAATTACTTCCACCTTCAGTTATTTGCCAGACTAATATACATGTTTGGAAGAACAGAGCAAACACTATGCTGGCTTAAATCTTGACAGTCTGTGCAGATCCACACAGTTGATAGGTATGGCCCACTGCCCACAGGGCCAGATGTTATGTCCATAGGAGTTGTTCAGCAGGACATCATTACAGCAAGTCTTGATGGCACATATCAATCTTTCAGAATCATCTGTCCCATTATTACAGACCAAGTACTACATTCAATTACATGCTGACATGCTTCACATGCCTGTTTTATTAGTATGCTCTTTTCTGTGTTGCCCTTCAGGGTGTCTCCCTTGTTTTTTTTTTTCTTTTTAGTATTATTTTTGTTTTTTACTATTATTTCTGTTTTTGCTGGGGTTTTTTTTGTTTGTTTTTCTCTCTCTCTCCCTCTGTCTCTCTCTCTCTCTCCACTACAGGGATCAGGCTGGTTGGAATAGGTTAAAGCATGGCTTTTGTAGATGATGCTCATGATCAGGTGATGGCCTCTGCACCATTTGGTGTTCCTCACTTGCTAATTGCATGCAGCCAGCTGTGTAGTACTTCCAATATTCAATGTCATCGCAACCCACTACTATAAATGACTACATCATGTGGGCATTGTCCCTTTACCTATCCTGTATGAAAGACATCCTTCCTGTGTGTGGGCAGCAGTGTTACAGACAGCAGGTAGCAGTACCTCTTACAACAAGACTTGTGGACACAGGCCAAATACATGTTTGTATAAGGTTCCAGACCTACGGACAGCATGAGTATTGCTGTTATATGCATTGAATATTGCTGGTTTTACAGGGTTTGTGTGTACCTGCTAGGTTTGCATGGAATGCAGTCTGTCTGCATAGCTCTCAACTGTGGGTCTATTCACATGATGGCCAGAGGATTGGCTGTTATGCTTTGTCTGTTCACCGCGCAGGTCTTCTGTCTGACACGTCAGTGGCATTATCTCCATTGATTGCTATCGGTACATGGCAACATCCATTTGTGTTTCTGGCTTCATATTCCTGAGTAAAGGTATGTTGCAACCAATCCTGTAATACCAGCAACTTTCACAGTGTATAACAGGAATATTGAAAATATGGCCATGTGTTCCAGCCTCTGTCCTCTACATATATACCAGGCTTTGTCCAGATGTCATGCAGTAAGAGGATGGTAGGTAACGGCCTATCACTATTTAGTGCTGGCATTCCTGCTATCAATCCAGTGATGTTGTGGACTCCCACACAAATTGTGGGGGTAGGTCCATATCTATGAGGTCAACAGCTGGACAAAACATGCATGACCTTGTACAGTCCGAAGGTCAGTGTATGGAAAACACTGTTATATGCCCTTGTAAGACATTTTATGGGGGAGGGGTATTAAATCCTTTTAACCTAGGCTGTTACAACATGTGAGGGATATCAGTGTTAAGAAACATTGAGGTGTATGGCTGTACATTTTCATACATTTCACCATGGGAGCAGTGGTGGGCTACAGCTTACTGTCTTACACACAGTTCTGTTTGTCAGTGTGATAATGACATTTTAAGTTAAGCATTGTTATGTAACAGATACATTTACATTGTGACAACTAATACTTTTCCCCCTTGGGGTTGAGTACAGAGTGTAATTGGAGGCTGCTGAACTACATCTGTAATTAAGCGTTGATTGGTTCTTATCGTCAAGGCAAGGGTTTTTTACTGTTGTACTACTTGAAGGCCTTAGCCTGGACCACACAGTATGTTATGTTTTTCACATTACTGTATCAAATGTTTTGTTTGAGAGTTGCATTAATCAGTTATTATGTATTTCAAACACCTAACTGCTATAAGTAATGGCATAAACAATTAAATAGAACACAAATAAACATTTCTGTGTATGCAAACTTGTGTGTGGTGTCGTGTGTGAGTATATGTTTCATGCAATAATTCTCATTTGTAGGAATGAATCCAACACTGGCCATTTTAAAAGGAGGCAAATGTTAGAAAAATGGCTATTTGGTATGCTGTGCACCCTCTATACATACTCTTCTTATACATATCTATAAGTATTAGTATCTTTATATGTGTATATATATATATATATATATATATATATATATATATATATATGTGTACATATATATGTGTGTGTGTGTGTGTGTGTGTGTGTGTGTGTGTGTGTGTGTGTGTGTGTGTGTGTGTGTGTGTGTGTGTGTGTGTGTGTGTGTGTGTGTGTGTGTGTGTGTGTGTGTGTGTGTGTGTGTGTGTGTGTGTGTGTGTGTGTGTATGTATCAATGGAATGTTTAGTGCTTCCACATTGTACATTCCCTATGGTAGACTGACTGTTTTGCATGATATGTTACAGATATCATCCTGACATCTTATAGCTGAGATGGCTTATTGTTAACTTGTTGTGGGTGTGTTGTGCAGGGTCCTGGGTTTAAGACTTGCAAGTGATGGTTATTGTGTTGCAAGGCATATCTGTTCAGCTGTGTAGGAAGGGGAAATGGCAATAATTACAAGAGATCCCTAATTTGGGCCCCTTCGTCCCCATTAACAGTGTCTTTGGTCAGATGTTTTGCAGTGAGAGGTTCAGAGTGTGGTTCCAATGTGCGAATGCAATACACATTTACATATATATATATATATATATATATATATATATATATATATACACACACATACACACACACATATATATATATATATATAGATATATATATATATATATATATATATATATATATATATATATATATCTATATATATATATATATATATATATATATATATATATATATATATATATATATATATATATATATATATATATATATATATATATATATAGACACACACGCACACACACATATATATATATATTTATATATATATATATATATATATATATATATATATATATATATATATATATAGACACATATATAGGTTCATAGGTTCATAGGTAGGTACTGGGCTATCTGCCCGAAGGCATATATTAGCCCAGCCACATTGTGCGGTATTCACCGCCCCTTTGGTTAGTTCCCTAGGCCCTTGATCTAGCAGCTAGTACCCTTGGCCCCCATCTAGTAGAGCTGTTCGTATGATCCCTGGTGTAAACTTTCTGTTACCCATCCACTCGTCAAGGTTCCTCTTGAAGAGTGATAGTAAGGGGCTCTATCTTATGTAGATCGGGACCTTGTTCCATAGCAAGGGAAGTCTTTGCAAAGGGAATCTATCCCTCCAGCATGTTCTATTCATTGTTGTGCTGAGGTTTATATCCCTAGAGCGTGTAGCTCAAGTAGATTTGTTTTTGCTAAGATGGAACATGTTCAACAGTTCTGGGTTAGACATGGCTCTGTATGTTAGACATAGATCACCTCTGAGAAGGTGGTATGCAACAGAGAAAAGCCTTAATTTTTTCAATCGTGCTGCATAGGGCAACTGTTTGAGGCCAGTAATCCTCTTAGTGAGGTACCTCTGTGGTCTCTCCAGCTGCTGAAGATGCCTAGCCAGGTACATTCCAATTGGTACATTGTACTCAATAATGGGTCTAATGAGGGAAGAGTAGAGGGACACCACTACATCCTTAGATCTTGATGCGAACCCTTTTGTGATCAGATGGGTCACATAGAAGGATTTTCTAACCACCTTGGCAACATGGTTATCAAAGGAAAGCTGACTATCTACTTGGGTCCCTAGATCCCTTATTACTTCTTCAGATTTCAGGGGGGTTACCTCCTATGTGGTAGTTTGCGGGTACTCTGTTTTTTCCAAAGGGGATTACTACACATTTTTTAGCATTTAGCTTGAGACCATGGCTTTGATACCATGCATCAGTCTCATTAAGGCCCTTCTGGAGGATATCCATGTTGGCCGGAGACTCTATTATAGCACCCAGTTTGCAGTCGTCCGCAAACTTGGTCAGCCACAGCCCTTCAGTGCTTGCCTGTACTTCTGAGAAGTATATGCCAAACAGGAGGGGCCCCAGGACAGAGCCCTGAGGCACACCACTCGTTACTGGTCTGGATTCAGACATAGATCCTGCTACTCTTACTTTGTGGGATCTGTCTGAGAGCCAGTTTGTGATCCATCTTGTGACGTAAGGGTGTATGCCCAGGTTGGTGAGTTTATCAATAATACCCGAATGGGGAATGGTGTCAAATGCTTTAGCAAGGTCAAGGTAATCCGTGTGTACCTCCTTTCCCTTATCTATAGCCTGAGTAACTGTCTCAAAGAAGTCCACCATTTTCAGGAGGCATGATCTGCCCTTGACGAAGCTGAACTGTGTGGAGTCAAGTGTTTGGAGGTTCCCAATCTCTCCATTTATGAGTTCCATAATGATTCACTCCATTGCCTTACAGATCAGACTGGTCAGGCTTATTGGTCGGTAGTTCCCAGGGTCGGTTGTGGGCCCACCCTTGTGCAGCAGAACTACCATTGCTTTGCACAATTCTATGGACACATAACCTGTCGAGAGGCTGAGCCTGAACAGGGTATTCAGATGCAGGTTTAATTCATTTTGGAGCTTACGTATGGCACAGCCCAGGACACCATCTGGTCCCATGGAGGCAGTGTTTTTAGCTTTAGATAGAGCCTTATTAACCAATGTATCAGTAATAATTGGAGATACACAATCCCCTGGAATAGTAATAGGCCCTGTAGGTGGTGAGGTGGGGGGGGGGAATTTGCACTGAACCTATCAGCCAAGATGTTGGCAATGTCAGTGGGGTCAGGCATCCTTGGCAACTTTCTTTTCGAAATCGTCTTTAGTTTACTTGATGAGGGCCCTCCATTTCTTACTAATGCTGATCAGGGATGATTTTTCTACTTGAGATTTGGCCTTTTTTGTATAAGTCTCCTCCTTTTATTGTATAGTTTGCTTATGGCCGGGGTCCACCAGACTGGTTTCTTCTTG